>NC_081362.1:46980076-47282159 GCF_030684315.1 Stegostoma tigrinum | reverse complement strand
AATACTGAGATACAGACTATTAGACTAGATGGGATTGAGGTTCACAAGGAGAAGGTGTTAGCAATTCTGGAAGGTGTGAAAATAGATACGTCCACTGGGCTGGATGGGATGTATCCTAGGATTCTCTGGGAAGCTAGGGAGGAGATTGCAGAGCCATTGGCTTTGATCTTTATGTCATCATTATGTTCAAGAATAGTGCCAGAAGACTGGAAGATAGCAAATGTTGTCCCCTTGTTCAAGAAGGGGAGGAGGGACAATCCTGATAATGACAGACCAGTGAGCCTTACTTCGGTTGTGGGTAAAGTATTGGAAAGGATTATAAGAGGTAGGATTTATAATCATCTAGAAAGGAATAATTTGCTTAGGGATAGTCAACATGGCTTTGTGAAGGGTAGGTCATGCCCACAAACCTTATTGAGTTCTTTGAGAAGGTGACCAAACAGGTGGATGAGGGTAAAGCTGTTGATGTGGAGTATATGGATTTTAGTAAAGCATTTGATAAGGTTCCCCACGGTAGGCTATTGCATAAAATACGGAGTCATGGGATTGAGGATGATTTAGCGGTTTGGATCAAAAATTGGCTAGTTGGAAGAAGACAGAGGGTGGTAGTTGATGGGAAATGTTCATCCTGGAGTTCACTTACTAGTGGTATACCGCAAGGATCTGTTTTGGAGCCGCTGCTGTTTGTCATTTTTATAAATGACCTGGATGAGGGTGTAGAAGGATGGGTTAGTAAATTTACAGATGACACAAAAGTTGGTGGAGTTGTGGATAGTGCGGAAGGATGTTGCAGGTTACAGGGGGACATAGATAAGCTGCAGAGATGGGCTGAGAGGTAGCAAATGGATTTTAATGCGAAAAAGTTTGAGGTGATTCACTTTGGAAGGAGTAACAGGAATACAGAGTACTGGGCTAATGGTAAGATTCTTGATAGTGTGGATGAGCAGAGAGATCTCGGTGTCCATGTACATAGATCCCTGAAAGTTGCCACCCAAGTTGATAGAGTTGTTGAGAAGGTGTACAGTGTGTTAGGTTTTATTGACAGAGGGATTTTGGAGCCATGAAGTCATGTTGCAGCTGTACACACCACTGGTGTGGCCGCAGTTCTGGTTGCCGCTTTATAGGAAGGATGTGGAAGCGTTGGAAAGGGTCCAGAGGAGATTTACCAGGATGTTGCCTGGTATGGAGGGAAGGTCTTATGAGGAAAGACTGAGGGACCTGAGGCTGTTTTCGTTAGAGAGAAGAAGGCTAAGAGGTGACCTAATAGAGATGATCAGAGGATTAGATAGGGTGGACAGTGAGAGCCTTTTTCCTCAGATGGAGATGGCTAGCACGAGGGGACATAGCTTTAAATTGAGGAGTGGTGGATATAGGACAAATGTCAGAGGTTGCTTCTTTACTCAGAGAGTAGTAAGGGTGTGGAATGCCCTGCCTGCAACCGTAGTAGACTCACCAAGTTTGAGGGCATTTAAATGGTCATTGGATAAACAAATGGATAATAATGGAATAGTGTAGATTATGCAGACTGTGTGACCAGCTGATCGGAGTTGGTCATGTGTGACCACTGCCTTGATGCTGGGAGTATTGGCCTGGGAGAAGACACTCTCATTGGCATGTCTACCTTGCCAGTGGATTTGAATGCTTTTGTGAAGGCAGCATTGGTGATAACTCTCCCGGGCTTTGAGGTGTCTGCTGTACATGGTTCAAGCGTTCAGGAGGGTAGGGGGCTCTGTAGACCATGGGTTTAGTGCTGGGTTTGACTGGACTGTTGCATGGGTGTCAATATCTATCCGCACTTGCAGGCGGTTTCACAGGTAGGCGCAACATCAAGGGCCGAAGGGCCTGTTCTTCACTGTAATGTTCTGTGTTCTATGTTCTACGTACATATTCTAGAGACATTTTAAAGAAATTGTAGTTTCCTTACAGTATTACTTCTGGGTCAAAGATCATGACATTTTGAATGTATGTTTTTCAAAGATCTTCTATAACTACTTTTCCAAACAAAGGACTCAGGAAGAGTTGGGTGGCAAACAGGAGAAATGTTATGGGCATATACGCAAGATGCTGGGTTATATTGAGACTCCTGCCAAACAGCTTGGTGTTACTATCAAAAAAAAGTACAAAAACATCAACCTCTAAATGTTACTTTCTTCGATTTCACAAAGGCCTTTGACTGTCAGCTGTGAGAGATTGTGGAATATCCTCCTCAGATTCAGCTGCCCACAGAAATTCATCACCATTTTCTGCCCGCTTCAGGATAACATGCAGGCTCTGATCCTCCACAGTCCCAATATGAGTACAAACTGGGATCAAGCAGGGCTGCACCATCACATCAACACACTTCTCGAATATTTTTGCTGTAACGCTCCATCCCATCTTTATGAAGCTTTCCGCTAGAGTGGAGTTAACTTAGAGGACAAGCAGGAAACTGTTCAACCATCAACACCCCCAGGCCAGAACCAAGACGACCCCAACTTCTGTCATCAAGCTGCAGTACATAGATGACACCTGTGTGTGTGCGCACACACTCAGAGGCTGAGCTACAAACCATCATCGACACATTCAACAAGGCATATAAGAGAATGGGACTCTAAGCAACCTGTATACAGCATCCATTGTACCCGGTGTGGCTTCCTCTACATTGGGGAAACCAAGCGGAGACTTGGAGACTGCTTTGCAGAACACCTCCGTTCGGTTCGCAATAAACAACTGCACCTCCCAGTTGCAAACCATTTCCACTCCCCCTCCCATTCTTTAGATGACATGTCCATCATAGGCCTCCTGCAGTGCCACAATGATGCCACCCGAAGGTTGCAGGAACAGCAACTCATATTCCGCTTGGGAACCCTGTAGCCCAATGGTATCAATGTGGACTTCACCAGCTTCAAAATCTCCCCTTCCCCCACCACATCCCAAAACCAGCCCTGTTCGTCCCCTCCCCCCACTGCACCACACAACCAGCCCAGCTCTTCCCCTCCACCCACTACATCCCAAAACCAGTCCAACCTGTCTCTGCCTCCCTAACCTGTTCTTCCTCTCACCCATCCCTTCCTCCCACCCCAAGCCGCACCTCCATCTCCTACCTACTAACCTCATCCCACCTCCTTGACCTGTCCGTCTTCCCTAGACTGACCTATCCCCTCCCCACCTCCCCACCTATACTCTCCTCTCCACCTATTTTCTTTTCTCTTCATCTTCGGTCCGCCTCCCCCTCTCTCCCTATTTATTCCAGAACCCTCACCCCATCCCCATCTCTGATGAAGGGTCTAGGCCCGAAACGGCAGCTTTTGTGCTCCTGAGATGCTGCTGGGCCTGCTGTGTTCATCCAGCCTCACACTTTATTGTCTTGGATTCTCCAGCATCTGCAGTTCCCATTATCACTGAAAACAAAGGTTTTCCACCAGCTCAGGTCTGCCACAGAATGCTGCCCCTTAGGCATCAAAATCCAAAGTAAGCTCCTGGACAACACAGATCATTTCCCACATTTTTGGAGCCGCCTGCAAGTGCGGATAGATATTGACACCCATGCAACAGTCCAGTCAAACCCAGCACTAAACCCATGGTCTACAGAGCCCCCTACCCTCCTGAACGCTTGAACCATGTACAGCAGACACCTCAAAGCCCGGGAGAGTTATCACCAATGCTGCCTTCACAAAAGCATTCAAATCCACTGGCAAGGTAGACATGCCAACGAGAGTGTCTTCTCCCAGGCCAATACTCCCAGCATCAAGGCAGTGGTCACACATGACCAACTCCGATCAGCTGGTCACACAGTCTGCATGCTTGACACAAGACTCCCTAAACAAGTGCTGTACTCTGAGCTCTGCAATGGTAAGCAATCCTTCAGGCAGCAGAGGAAATATAAGAAGATACCCTGAAAACAAATACAGCATTCGTGCTGACACATGAGAATTGCTTACTCTAGAAATCAGACTGGAGAAGCCTCTGCAAAGGCATCAACTACTTTATGAATATTCTAGAGTACTTCCAATCACCTGATAATAGAAAATTATACCTATCTATGTACTTTTAAATAATGGTAGTCCAAATTCCTTTTTGCAGCTTTGTGCTTGTTTGTCATTTACTGAGTGAACAATGAAAAGGCTGACTGCACATTCTTTGGCCAAATTTAGATTTATGGTATCTTAATAGCTGATGGGACAATGTGATGTCATGGTCGATGTCAGATTCAAAATCTTCAGATACATATAGGGACACCCCAACATGTGCCCTTCTTACTGAGATAGCAGACAATCAGTGCCGCAGAAGACTTGAATGAGGACTTCCATGGTCAGCAAATAGGAGAACACTGTGGCTTATACATCAGGATGCTGGGGTACACGGAGTGGCCTGCTGGATAGCTTTCAAAAAACATACAGGAGTCTTTCTCTTGAACTTGCAGTCCACGCAAAAAGTGGCTGGCAGAGCATGGCAGACATGTACATAGAACATAGAACATTACAGCACAGTACAGGCCCTTCGGCCCTCAATGTCGTGCCGACCTGTCATACCGATTTGAAGACCATCTAACCTACACTATTCCATATACGCTCAAATGCTTGCCCAATGATGACTTAAATGTACTTTAAGTTGGTGAATCTACTACCGTTGCAGGCAAAGTGTTCCATTCCCTTACTATTGTCTGAGTAAAGAAACTACCTCTGACATCTGTCCTATATCTTTCACCCCTCAATTTAAAGCTATGTCCCCTCGTGCTCGCCATCACCATCCTAGGAAAAAGGCTCTCCATATCCACCCAATCTAACCCTCTGATTATTTTATATGCTTCAATTAAGTCACCTCTCAACCTTCTTCTCTCTAATGAAAACAGCCTCAGGTCCCTCAGTCTTTCCTCATAAGACCTTCCCTCCATACCAGGCAACATCCTAGTAAATCTCCTCTGCACCCTTTCCAAAGCTTCCACATCCTTCTTATTATGCGGTGACTAGAACTGAACGCAATACTCCAAGTGCGGCCACACCAGAGTTTTGTACAGCTGCAACATTACCTCTTGGTTCTGGAACTCGATCCCTCTGTTAATAAAAGCTAAAACACTGTATGCCTTCTTAACAGCCCTGTCAACCTGGGTGGCAACTTTCAAGGATCTATGTACATGGGCACCAAGATCTCTCTGCTCATCTACACTACCAAGAATCTTACCATTAGCCCAGTACTTTGCCTTCCAGTTACTCCTGCCAAAGTGCATCACCTCACACTTGTCCGCATTAAACTCCATTTGTCACCTTTCTGCCCAGCTCTGCAGCTTATCTATGTCTCTCTGCAACCTACAGCATCCTTCGTCACTATCCACAACTCCACCGACCTTAGTGTCGTCTGCAAATTTACTAACCCATCCTTCTACGCCCTCATCCAGGTCATTTATAAAAATGACAAACAGCAGTGGACCCAACACCGACCCTTGCGGTACACCACTAGTAACTGGTCTCCAGGATGAACATTTCCTATCAACTACCACCCTCTGTCTTCTTTCAGCAAGCCAATTTCCAATCCAAACTGCTATATCTCCCACAATCCCATTCCTCCACATTTTGTACAATAGCCTACTGTGGGGAACCTTATTGAACGCCTTGCCGAAATCCATATACACCACATCAACCGGTTTACTCTCATCTACCTGTTTGGTCACCTTCTCAAAGAACTCAATAAGGTTTGTGAGGCACGACCTACCCTTCACGGAACTGTGCTGACTATCCCTAATCAATTTATTCTTGTCTAGATGATTATAAATCCTATCTCTTATAACCATTTCCAACACTTTACCAACAACTGAGGTAAGGCTCGCTGGTCTATAATTACCAAGGTTGTCTCTACTCCCCTTCTTGAACAGGGGAACCACATTTGCTATCCTCCAGTTGTCTGGCACTATTCCTGTAGACAATGACGAGTTAAAGATCAATGCCAAAGGCTTGGCAATCTCCTCCCTGGCTTCCCAGAGGATCCTAGGATAAATCCCATCCGGCCCAGGGGACTTATCTATCTTCACCCTCTGTAGGATTTTTAATACCTCTTCCTTGTGAACCTCAATCCCACCTAGTGTAGTAGCCTGTATCTCAGTATTCTCCTCGACAACATTGTCGTTTTCTAGAGTGAATACTGTCAAAAAATATTCATTTAGTGCTTCCCCTATCTCCTCTGACTCCACACACAACTTCCCACTACTATTCTTGATTGGCCCTAATCTTACTTTCATCATTCTTTTATTCCTTAAATACCTATAGAAAGCCTTAGGGTTTACCCTGATCCTATCCGCCAACAACTTCTCATGTCTCCTCCTGGCTCCTCTGAGGTCTCTCTTTAGGTCTTTCCTGGCTACCTCGTAGCCCTCAAGCGCCCTAACTGAGTCTTCACGTCTCATCCTAACATAAGCCTTCTTCTTCCTCTCGACCAGAGATTCCACTTCCTTCGTAAACCACGGCTCCCGCGCTCTACTGCTTCCTCCCTGCCTGACAGGTACATACTTATCTAGGGCACACAGGAGCTTTTCCTTGAATAGGCTCCACATTTCTAATGTGCCCTTCCCCTGCAGTTTCCTTCCCCATCCTATGCTCCCTAAATCTTGCCTAATCTCTTCGTAATTGCCTTTCCCCCTGCTATAACTCTTGCCCAGTGGTATACACCTATCCCTTTCCATCACTAAAGTAAACATATTGTGATCGCTATCACCAAAGTGCTCACCTACTTCCAAATCTAACACCTGCCCGGGCTTATTACCCAGTATCAAATCTAATGTGGCTTCACCCCTTGTTGGCCTGTCTACATACTGTGTCAGGAAGCCCTCCTGCACACACTGGACAAAAACTGACCCATCTATAGTACTCGAACTATAGTGTTCCCAGTCAATATTTGGAAAGTTGAAGTCCCCCATGACAACTACCCTGTCTCTCTCACTCCTATCGAGAATCACCTTTGCTATCCTTTCCTCTACATACCTGGAACCAATCGGAGGCCTACAGAAAACTCCCAACAGGGTGACCTCTCCTTAGACTAGACTAGAAGACTAGGACTAGAAGAAAGTGGTCGGTTATGTTCAGGCAAGACTTTAAAGTCAGTCAGGTTTTCAAACAGAAAATTGACAAGGAAAGCATCATTATGCACAGCAAAGGAAGGCTGCAGGATGTTAATCAGGATGAAACTTTCAACCTTAGCAAGTGCCTGTAACAAGCAGTAGCAGATGAGGTGCTGATGAAAGAAACCCAAACAATATGTAATAGATGAATGGTTCTTTATTGCTATTTTACATTGCTGACGAAGTTGAAATTTTGCCTGTTTTCGTTTAGTCAAGTAGGAGAAATTAATGAACTGGAGCAAGTATGCCGAGTTCATTGTTAAATGAAGACAGGTTTCTCTAAATAAACTGATCTTGATCATACCTTTCTTCTATGTATCTTCACGTGCTGTAAAATAAAACAGCTTAACAATTTCTACCTGGCCTCATCTTATGAAGTAATTTAGTCTGTCTTTAAAGAAATTGGAGGACCACCTTATCGAAAGAAAGTAAATTAAGTTCATAAATTGAAGTTAATTTTACAAATTACATCATATGGTGGTGTATTTTGCAGTACAGGCACATTAGCAATGCAAGATATTCAGGCCACTTGTAGAATTGACTAACACTATGACATTTCAGTTGCCTTTATAAGTGACAAAATTGCTCACCGCCTCATACTTTATATGAGTTCTTCATCTCTGTTGTTGTCTTTAATTTTCTCAATCTATGAAATTGCTTCACTTACTTATACTGATGCTTATGAATTGCAACTGATTTATAATACAATTATGTTGTTACATTAACTTGTTACATTTTTTAAAATTACTTTAAGTTAAAAGAATTTATCATTTTGACCTCAATTTTGCTTATGTGTGGCATCTGTAGTGTGCACCATTTGGTCGATACTTTTCCTCACTCAGCCTTTAGTTTGAAACACTTTTGTACTCCACGTTACTGACTGTATGAGTGTGGAGAATGGGACATTTGATTTGATTTGATTTATTATTATCATGTGTACCAAGGTACAGTGAAAAGTGTTGTCCTACATGCTTTACAGGCAGATCATAGTATACAAGTGCATCAGGGTAACAGAACTGAATGCAGGATAAAGTGTTACAGCTGCTGAGAAGGTGCAGAGAGAAGTCTATTCACTAGTCTGATAACAGCAAGAAAGAAGCAGTTCTTGAATCTATTCCTTTATACCTTCTGCCAATGGAAGAGGGTGCATGAGAACATAATTGGGAGGGGTCTTTGATTATTTTGGTTGCTTTACTGATGCATTGGAAAGAATATTTAAGAAGATTAAGTTTCTCCCTCAAAGTTGCCACCGAAGTGGATAAGGCTGTTAAGAAAGCATATGATGTTTTGGCTTTCATTAACAAGGGGATCGAGTTTAAGAGCTGCGAGGTTATGCTGCAGCTGTACAAAACCTTGGTGAGACCACACTTGGAATATTGTGTCCAGTTCTGGTCGCCCTACTATAGGAAAGATGTGGAGGCTTTGGAGAGGGTGCAAAGGAGGTTTACCAGGATGCTGCCTGGACTGGAGGGCTTGTCTTATGAGGAGAGGTTGACTGAGCTCGGACTTTTCTCTCTGGAGAGAAGGAGGAAGAGAGGTGACCTGATCGAGGTGTACAAGGTAATGAGAGGCATGGATAGAGTCGATAGCCAGAGACTTTTCCCCAGGGCAGGATTGACTGCAACAAGGGGTCATAGTTTTAAGGTGTTAGGAGGAAGGTATAGAGAAGACGTCAGAGGGAGGTTCTTCATCCAGCGAGTTGTGAGCGTATGGAATACTTTGCCAGTGGTAGTCGTGGAAGCAGAGTCATTCGTGACATGTAAGCGACTGCTGGACATGCACATGGACAGCAGTGAATTGAGGGGAATGTAGTTTAGGTTATTTTATTTTTGGATTAGGATTTTTCCACGGCACAACATCGTGGGCCGAAGGGTCTGTACTGTGCTGTACTTTTCTATGTTCTAATAAATGAAGTCAGTGGTTGGGAGGCTGGTTTGCATGATGGATTAGGCTGTGTTCACAACTCTCTGTAGTTTATTTTGTTTTGGGAAGAACAATTGCCATACCATGCTGTGATGTGTTCAGATAGGATGCTTTCTATGGTGCATCTATAAAAATCTGCAAAAGTCTTTATGGATGTCCCAAATTTCCTCAGCCTCCTGAGGAAATATATGCATTGCTGTGCTTTCTTGACCATAAATGTCAACATGGGTGGACCAGGACAGGTTGCTGGTCATCCTTGCTCCCAGGAACTTTTATGTTTTCCACCATCTTCACCTCAGCACCATTGATGCAGACAAAGTCATGCCTTCCACTCCACTTCCTGAAGTCAATGTCCAGCTCCATCATTTTGCTGATATTAATGGAGAGATTGTTGTCTTTACACCATGCCGCTATGCAGTCTATCTCCTTCCTGTACTCTATCTCATTGTTGTTTGAGATCTGACCTACAACAGTGGTATTATCAGCAAACCTGGGGATTAGATTAGATTCCCTACAGTGTGGAAACAGGCCCTTTGGCCCAACAAGTCCACACCACCCCTTGGAGCATCCCACCCAGACCCATCCCCCTATAATCCACACACCCCTGAACACTATGGGCAATTTAGCATGGCTGATCCACCTAGCCTGCACATCTTTGGACTGTGGGAAGAAACTGGAACACCTGGAGGAAACCCCAACAGACACAGGGAGAACGTGCAAACTCCACACAGACAGTCGCCCAAGGCTGGAATTGAACCTGGGTCCCTGGTGCTGTGAGGCTGCAGTGCTACTGAGCCACCTTGCCACCCTGTTGGAGTTGGTGCAGAATTTGGCCTCACAGTCGCGTGTATATGAGAAGTATAATAGGGGGCAGCGTACATAGCTTTGTGGACACTGGTGTTGAGGATTATCGTGGAGGAGATGTTGACACCTATCCTTATTGACTGCGGTCTGTTTGTCAGGAAGTCAAGAATCCAGTTGTGATTATGGTGGCTGCCAGAACCAATGGTTTATCTGCCGTAACTAATATAATGTAATGGTAGAGAAAGAAACAAGATTAGAGGAGGAAAAGGGTTGCAAATTATGCAGAGAGAACAAAGGGGGAAAAAGGTGATGTTAAGAGGGAAAGAATAAAAAGGAAAAGTACAGCAAAATTTAGAAAAACAACAAAATTCAGGTTCTTAAATCTGCTCGACTTTATACCTGTGGAGAGCAGATTCTATCTTCAGAATTTTACAGGCCCACCCTAATGGATTTGTAGGCCAGTTAAATCACCCAGGTTGCCCTCCTACCCACCCTGTACCTATTCACAATTTTATTTCATGAAATATAGTTTATACTTTAGCAGGACACCAAAAAGAGGAAAACAAAACTCTTACAGTTTATTTTAAAGTACTGTGAGAAACATGGGATCTTTAAAAAAGCTAAGCGCAGCCTAAGGAGGAGAGGAATAATAGGGGCAAATCCAGGCTGTAGTGTCATTTGCAAGAAAAGCAAAGATTGATATTTATAGAAGCTGTGTAATAATGCAAATACTTAATTTGAAAAAAAAATTAAATTAACAATGTAATTGTGCATTTTCATTCTCTTGGATAGCATTTTGGGAGATGAGGTCCTTGGAATTTGGCCACGCAATGCTGATAAAGCAGATGTCAACTGCGCTTGTGTGTCTCATGCTGGATTAAACTTAGTGTCTGGTGATGATTTTGGTTTGGTGAAGCTTTTTGATTTTCCTTGCACTGAGAAATATGTAAGTGAAATTTTAAAATATTTAATGTGTCAGTCACAATTTATTTATGCAATTCTGATTTTGTTTAATTGTTGATGTAAATTCCAAATGTAACCAGATACTTGAAATGCTGTAGTCACGAATGATCTCAGAACTGAAACTCCTGGACCTGCAGAGAGATGGCAGAGCAGTATAATTATTATGGTTTAGCTAGAATTGGAAATCATAGATGGAATGCTTGAGACCGTACTGCCTATTTTCAGGAAGAACGTCTGAACCACAAGTCAGTCAGGCAGTAGCAATGCCACCAATGGGCATTCCTCTGCAATCAAGACCCTGAGCGAGTTGTCTCATCCTCTGAGAGCCACAGAGCAATCAGAGGCCAGCAGTTCTGGTTCCAGTTTTTGAATTAGGTTGTCCCTTTAATCGAAGAAAGTCTGCTTCCCTGAATTGATAAGCTAACTACATAGTTTTAGCTGCCATGCACACTGAATGGCAACAGGGCCACCTACAACTTGGCTAATACCAGTTACAGTGGGATGAAGTTTTTAAGTGGTAATGCAGTGACCTCAATTAGCAGTGAGGCAGGAATATCTGGCTTCCTCACCCAAACCTTAATTCTGGCAGAAATTAGAATGGTGGGAATGTTTAGCTATGCCACCATCTCACCTAATTCATGCCTCTCCTACCTTCAAGCTTGCTACCAGTGAGAGCAGATTTTACTACCAAAGATGAATACCTTTTTTCCCTAATTTGCCAAAATTCATCACAACTGAAGGGTAGGTTTCTTTCCATGTCCTTGAAAAGAAAATAGAAACAGGACTAGCCATTCAGTTCCTCAAACCTGTTCCCCTATTCAGTGGGCTAATCTCTGTTCTGAATCTTAACTTTACTTACCACTCCCAGTTACACATTCCTTCCTACACATTCACATTGAGATTGATAGTTTTCTACCAGTCTTAAAGATTTCAGTTAATCCATATTTTTAATTTTTTTTGTGAGAAAGTGTGCCTTAATGTAAAATAGTGCTTTTAGACTGCACTCTAAAACAGTCAAAATCTACTTTCAAAATATTGCTCATTTTGCACAACCCCCACTAGGAAATGATTTCACATATCTACCTTATCAAACCCATTTGTAACTTTAAAGATGATGAGCTCATTCCTTTCCAGTGGGGACGCAGCAACATTAAATTCTTTAAAATATTTTTGATCAGTAGCCACTCAGCCAGGATAATTAGTTCCATATTTTAAGGTACTGCTGCAATTTTCCTGGTACCCTCCTTCATTGACACTCAACTAATGTCACTAAGGTAATGATCTCTGTAAGTGAACCTGAGCTTGATGGAGTTAGGAATTCAGCAGGCTGTTAGCTCGAAGTCCCACCCTGTTGCACCTGGTGGCAGAGCAAGGGCCAAACAGTTTTAGGTTTAATTGAAAAGTTATTTTTCATTGGTGTAGTTTTCAATTATTAATTAATAATCATGAATGTTTTGTTTATTTTTCATTAGGCGAAACACAAGCGATATTTTGGTCATTCTGCTCATGTGACCAATGTACGCTTTTCATATGATGACAAGTATGTAATCAGTGCTGGTGGTGATGACTGCAGGTAAACTATTTATTAGTGTTTGCAGAGAATACCAATAATTTTTATCATAATTTTACAATAAATTCTGTACTAATCTCCAGTAATTCAGAAAAGTTTAAGTTCTTTAAATTTAAAGTAATGATGAATATTCTTTGGTGGTTGTCTGAAGTTAAATATCCATATGTTGTGGTAGCATAATCATTATGTTCCTGAATTAGACATCCAGAATCCCAGAGTAATAATTTGAATACATGAGTTTAAGTGTGGAATTTAAATTCAGTTAAATAAGCAAAAATGCTAATAGGGTAATGGTGACCATGAAAACTATCAGATTATTGTTAGAAGTTATCTGGTTCACTAATGTCCATACAGGTATGAAAGTATGACAGTTTAGTCCAGCATAAATGCTTGGATGCTGAGAAGTGTAGAGGAACAGAAGGACCATGAACTGCAACCCTGAAGATGACTGAGCAGGCAGACAAGATGATTAAGATGGCAGACAATATATTTTCCTTTATTAAGAAGAAACATAAGAGCTGAGGGACTGTGCTAGAACCATATAAAACACTAGTCAAACTACACCTGGACTACATATGCAGTTTGGGTTACTGCATTATAGGAAACACCTGATTGATTAGAGAGAAAGCAGAGACAATTTATGAGGTTGGTACCTGCACAAAAGAATTTTTGTTGTGAGAAAAGATTTGAGAAGCCAGGGTTGTTTCTATGGAATGTAGGGTGCAAGTCACAGCTGAAATATACAAAATTATGAGAACTCTGGATAGGTTAGAAAGCAGTATCCTATTTCCAAACTTTAGTCCATTACAAGGTGTATATATTCAGGAGGCTCAGAAGGAAATTTGTAGATAGTGGGTATCTGGAACTCAGTGCCTGAAAAGATGAAAGAGGCAGAAATCTTGACAACTTTTAAAATGTCCTTGATGTGAACTTTAAGTGTATTAATCTACAAGGTTATAGACTAAGAGTTGGAAAGTAGGATTAGATGTTTGGCATAGAGACAGTGCACCAAATGGTTTCACATTATATATTTCAATAATATATGTTTAGGGAATTGCTACTTTATTATAAATCCTTAAGTATGCATCCAAGAAGCAAAGATAATGAATATTTAGGTCAAATTTTACTAACATCTTTGACCAGAAACTGAACTGGGCCAACCATAATATAATTACGGTGGCGTCAAAAGCTAATTCCTTATAGCCTGCCCACCATTTACAAAGTACAAGTCAGGAGTGTGATTAAATATTCTCCATTTGCCTGGATGGAAACAACACTCAACAACTCAGCACTGACTACAACAAAGCAAATCGCTTACTTGGCATCCCATCCTTCAACATTCATTCCCTCCATCACTGATGTACAATAGCAGCAGTGTGTGGCATCTACAAGATGCTTGGTAGTACTCAGCAAGGGTCTTTCCAAACCGACAATCTGTACTCTTAAAAGATCAAGGGCAGCAGCTGCATAGGAACACGATACCTGGGAGTTGGCCTCCAAACTATACATCATCCTGATATGGAAATATATCGCCATTCCCTATTTGTCACTGGGTCAAAATCCTGAAACCTCCAACCTAAAAGCACTGTGGGTGTACCTACTTCACCTGGATGGCAACAGTTCAAGAAAACCACCTTTCTGAGGTCAAAAACCGATTGACAATAAATGCTGGGCTAGCCAGTGATCTTCATGCACCATGGTCAAATATATGAAAATATGTAAATAATACTCACCAATCAAGTTTTGATGTAATGGCTATTTTTCTTTGAAAAAGGGAATTCTACAATGTAGGAATGGTGATCATCTGCCCTTTCGTAAGATGGAAAATGTATGATTTGAAGTACTGGTATTTTTACTACTTCCCCTAAAATGTAACTCGCTGCTATATCTAAATGTTGTGCAGTTCTTGAATTTAATTCTATTTCCCCAGAATTTGTTTTGAAGACAATATTCAATAGAAAAGGCTTTGTATACTGTAGATTCTGTATAGTTTTTACTACCTAAGTGCTATAGAATTTTTTTTGCTAAATATTTTAGCTATTAAGATGGCATTTTCAACATAAATTCTCAGTAAACTAATACAATTATGTGCACATTTTTTTTATTTCCAGTATATTTGTATGGCGATGTCTTTGAAGGAGGAACATTTTCCAATAACCTTCTCATTTAATAAATGGAATCTTAGATGCCTCAATGGCAACTTGGCTGCTATAAAGCAAAAGTGCTTTAAGATGCATATACTAAAAAGGATTCTGTGTGTTTGTTTAAGATTTCCTGTCTACAGTACATACATTGTGATTGTGAAGCTCATGATGTGAACGTCACTGACGATGCTGAAAATGAGAACAAAATAGCACATACATTTGGAAAAATTACTTAATGGTCATTTTAAGCTTTTCAAATAAAACTAAGGTTAGCCAGAGTCAAAAAGGTCACTTGGATAAACAGCTTTTAACACACGATCTCCTTGATAGTTGTTTACGTATTGCAACAAATGCATGTCCTGTGAACCAAAAGCACTAGTGCATTATAGAAGTGATTATCAGAGTGATTTTGAAACATTGTATTCCAGCAGAATGCAATATCACTCTGCAACAAGAGAAATGCTGCAGAATTTAGTTACAAGTTTACATGTACATTTTTATTCAGGTTAAAATATTCTAAATATTTTTGTTAATATGGAAGCATTTAAAAATTTATCCAGTTCTTGAAAGTGCAGTAGGCTCAAACTGTTTCATAGAATACACGATGCTGCTTGTATTAATGACTGCTAATAGGCAGAAATACAGCTCATTTGACATGTTCCATAATGGTCTTTTCATCAATGATTCTATGTCTGAATTCAGGGGAGTTCAACTGAAGTGAATTTTAATACCAATCTTCATTAGAATTGTAATAAGAACAGAAAACTTTTAGCAAGGGACAAGGAATTATCAATTGGTTTCTAACATAGTCTGGATTTTCTTTTTTGCAGCAAGATAAATGGTGGGCAATACTTCTGCCTGTCTTTCCTACCTCATTATAACCTAAGCCAACTTTTTTGTTAACATGGCTCACAGTTCAGGCACTTAGCAAGCTTTAATTACAAAGAAAGTGTCTTTTGTTCCTAACGCGAGAAAATCTGACATTTTTGCAGCAAAACTAAAGTCTTGGCGACCCACTTAAAAGGGCCAATGTAACATCAAGGATGACAGATTTTAAGACAGTTTTTATGTTTTCACTGAGGCTGTCGCCAGGAGGATTAGGCTAAAATATAAAGCAAATCACCAGTATTACTACTAATTCCCAGAGTCTACTATGCCTTTCATTTGGCAGTCCCAAGAAATGCAAATAATAGAAGCTGATGAGAATGGAGTTTGTTGGTAAGGCAGGCTGTCAAGATCTTCTCAACATTTACATGCAACAAGTCGTTAGAATGTAGTCTACAATTTTGCTAGACTTTGTACAAATGCAAGGTGAATTGGAGTTCGGCGGCACAAAGGTAACAGGCCTTGTCTTCCAATCTTGTTTCGTCTTCTGCAGCTTTGCTGCCCAATTTCTGGCATCAAGGAGGAATGTCAAGCCCTACATCCCTTCTTACATGTCAAACTGCAGTTTTCAATATTGCTGAGTATGTTGTTGTAAAGCCCACAATGTTTTTCACACATTAAGATCAACAGCTTGAAAAGTGCCAAACAGGAATTATTCAAGCTGGGATTCCGGTTTCATTTAAAAAGCTAAGTGGTGAAATGGAAGACAATGTGTTGTACTTGTGTAAGAGTAAGACCAAATTGATAGAAAAACTTTCTTTAGCCAAACCTATCTCTGTGTGGACTTAATTCAGTGGATCTGCATGAATGGAAAGAATGCTCCTCACATATCAATAGAATCTCAAGTAGGAACAGCATCATGGTGATATCTATCTTTCATAATAGAAAACAGAAGCAAAATCATTTTGTGGAACTGTGGCAGATTTTTACAATTTTACAAAAGATCGTGGATTTTAGTTTCCTTATATTTTTGTTTAGGCTTGCGAAAGTAGCTTTTCTAGTCTGTGCCAAAAATATGTTTCTAGTTTTCAAATTCAAACACATACACAGTGAGGAGTACCACTAGTGCTAACTATTTTTAGGTCAAATTTTAAACAACCTTAATAGAAAGCATCTAGATATCCAGACTTGTATCTTTTCCAAATCAGGTTTCCATCCTGTGTGAATGGGTTCCTCTAATTACTCCTAACAGTACACCTCAGATACCACTTTTGTTCCTCCTATGCAATTGAATCCTTTTATGCCATGGGTATCCTTGGATGTAACTTGTATTTCATAGTTTATCACTGATGAGCAATGGTTAACTGACTTGAAGTCCTATGCACAAGTGCCTTTGTATAGAAATTCTACATAATCAGTTATTTTTAAAAATAGAAATGTTGACCATTCATGGTGCTATCATATCTGGAAAGACTGAAATAAAACCAGGGCTGTCTCTAATCTTGAGTTTGAATTTTAAACAACGTATAAATCATATCCCTACTGCATTTTGTTTTTGTTTATAGTAGTTTTGATGTTCAGTTTTCAGAGGCATGACAAATTCTGAAATTTTTTGCAATTCTTTGCATTTAACAATTTGGAATTAAATGTATTGGTTGAGAGTTATGGATTTTTTTTAACATTACCAAATTAAAAGAACATATTTACCACATGTGCGGCATTTTAACCATTCGTACCAGAAATAAATATGCAAAAGTTGCTAATTTTGGTGAATCTAGAATATATAAAATGACTATGAATCATGGTACATCAGACTCCAATTTTCTCATTAGACACAGCATAATCCCTCTGACTGAATGATGTGCCCATTGTGCAATGGCCTGGTACACGGAGTCCTCTGTGAAACTTAAATTCCTAATAATTTAGGAAGTATAATACTTTTCAGCATCTTTAGTTGACTATGATATTACATTTCAGCTTTACAAAAATGTTCATGTTTCAAGAAATATTGCCTTATAATGTTTAAGGATGTGGGTTAAATTGGTGTCTAAATTCTGCAAGCCAAAGCTCACTGTGCAGTGGCCACTAGCATGGTGGTTTCAAACTAATTTTGAATAGTTTATACAAATATCAGATTAATTATGGTAGTAAACAGAGTTTGTATTATTAATCATAGTCTGTATTTGTGCTAATCTTTTTGCCTTTCAACGTTTAAAGGTTATGAAATCAAGTTTTTTTAATGTATCCAAATGAAAGTGTATAACTGAGTTAGCAAAGTGTTACACAGTAGAATAAAATGGCAATATAGTAAATATCCATGCAAGTACCTATAACATGAAATGGTTATAAACTGCAACTATATTAATTTTGATTCATTTTGGAAAATATAGTTCTTATATAATTTTTGTATTTGATTTTTAAGTACTGTAAATATTTAAATAAATTTTATACATTGTAACAAATATAAAGAAACTGCTTCATGCATGAAATTATTTTTAAAATTTTCACAAGATTCATGATTGTATGTATTTAAATTAAATATGGTTTGCATTTGGCCAGTGCACTATCAAATTCTCTGAACATGTGGTCAGTTTCTTTTTATATACTGAAATAAAATCATGGTTCAATTTTCAGTGTTTTAGTATATGATATCCAACCACTATTTAAAAATACTGCTACCAAAGTTGTCATTAGGTTTAAAGAAAATGCAAGTTGTGACTCTCTGGATAGCACTCCAAGTCAAAGATTTCGGTTCAAGTCTCACTTAAGCACCAGAGGAAATTGTAGGTTGAAATTCCGCAGCACTACTGAGGAAACAAGGTGTAGAGCTGGATGAACACAGCAGGTCAAGCAGCATCAGACGAGCAGGAAGGCAAATGTTTTGGGTTTCCCGAAACGTCAGTCGCCCTACTCCTCTGATGCTGCTTGGCCTGCTGTGTTCATCCAGCTCTGCACCTTATCTCAGATTCTCCAGCATCTGCAGTTCCTGCTACTACTGAAGGAGTTCTGCACTCATAAGTGTGGTAATTTGTATAAGACACTGAGCAGAGTTTATCCCGCAAGCAATATCAAAAATGAGAGGTTATCGTATACTAACTGCACATTCCCTATATTCCAAAATAAGTTGTGTGCTCTGTGACATCTTCAAAATCATAAATGGGAAATTCTTGGATTTGTGAGCTGTGCATAGTAGGATTATACCCAAACAAAACATTGACTGTATGAACGGCCAATTGGGTTCATGTGGGAATTTGGTTTTTTTTTGGGGAGGGGGGGAGGAGAGGAGGTACTCCAACTTCTGCCTTTTTAAAATCCAGTTATGAACTTTTCTTCATCTCCAAGCTTGGAAAGTGCAAATTTCTAAAATATTACTTTATTTATTTAACTGAGTAAACTATTAATGAATTAAACACAAAGAGCACTTTGTTGGGCTTGTACAAAAGGGAAATTGAGGAAAAAAAAGTATAGGGAAATCTCTGATTATATGTAAGCATAATAAGGTTGGAGTAATGGGGGATTTAAATTTTCCAAACATTGGCGAGTGCTACCATTGTGTTAAAGGCTTGGATAGTGAGGAATTTGTCAACTAAGGAGCAAAACTAGACTTCCTTACGTGAAATAGGGCAGGGCAGATGACTGAAGTAAAAGTGGGGGAACACTTTGGGCGTAGCAATTGTAATTCTATTAGTTTCAAAACTGTGATGGAAAAAGGATAAGCTTTCCATAACAGTTAAAGTTTTTAATTAGAGTAAGGCAAATTTTAATAATGGGAGACTAGAACTTTCAAAAGTTGACTGTTCATAATTAAAAGGACGTCTGACAAGTGGGAGGTGTTCAAGATTGTGATGACAAGAGTTTAGAGGCTTCATGTTCCTATTAGAGTGAAGGGTAAGGCTGGTAAGATTAAGGAACAAAGGATGAATAAAAATATTGAGGTTCTAGACAAGGATTAAGTGAGAGTTTCTTATTTTAGAAATAGACAGCTTCGTTCAATTGAATCTCAATCAATATAAAGCGTGTGCAGGCATTCCTAAGAAAGAAATGAGGGAGGCAAAGAGGGGATTTGAGGTAGCATTGGCAGGTAAAGTTAAAAATCTACAGACTCTACAAATACATTAAGAGCAAGTGGGTAACTAGGGAGAGGGTAAGGTAATTTAAATATCAAGGAGGTAGTCTGTGTGTTGAACCCCAGGAGATGGGAGAGATACTCAATGAATATTTTGCATGTGTTTACTGTGGAGAAAGAAATGGAGTCTAGAGAATGCAGAGAAATAAAAACTTTGATGTTTTAAAAACAGTTCACATTACAGAAGAGAAAGATTAGAAGGTTTTAAAGAATATAAAGGTGGATAAATCTCCAGGACCTGATCTAATGTATCCCAGAATGTTCTGGGAAGTAAAGGAGGAAATTGAGAGACCCCTTGCAGAAATAGTTGCATTATCTATAGCTTCGGGTGAGGTGCCCCATGGAGAGTAGCTAATGTTGTACCTTTGTTTAAGGAAGTTGTAAGGAGAAACTATTGACCCGAGTCTGACTTTGGGTGTGAGTAACTTGATGAAGGTGATTATAAAACATAGGATTTGTGGACATTTGTAGCACTTGATTGACTTTCCCCAATATGGTTTTATGTAAAGAAAATTGCATCTCACAAACTTGATTGAATTTTTTTTCAGGAAATTACCAAAAAGTTTGATGATGGCAGTGCAGTAGACATTGTTTATTTGGATTTTAGCAGAACCTTGTCAAAAGCTTTACATGAAAACAAGTACATCCTACCTATTGGATAAGGTCAAGGGTGGACTCTTCTCCATGTCAGTTCCCTGTATCTCTTACAGTCTCAGCCTCCTTTGTGACCTTTACTACTTTAACCAAAATCTAAAGTTAGATCACATGGGATTCAGGGTGAACTTGCCAATTGGTTTAACAGCAGGAGACAGTAACGTTAAAGGGTTGCTTCTTGAACTGGAGGCCTGTGACCAACAGTGTTCCACAGGGATTCGTTCTGGGTCATCTTGTCATTTATATAAATGACTTGGATAAGAATATAGAAGACATGGTTAGTAAGTTTACAAGTGACACTAACATTGGTGGGATAGTAGACAGTGAAGAAGGTTTTCTAAGACTACAGAAGGGTCTTGATCAAATGGGTCAATCGGCTGAAACACAGTTCAGTCTGGATAAATGCGAGGTTTTGCGCATTGTTACAACAAACAAGGGTAGGGCTTATACAGTTAATGGTAGGGCCTTGGGTAGTGTTGTACAACAGAGGGACCTAGGGGTACAGATACATAATTCATAATACATTTACGTCACTTATAGACAGGGTGATTAAAAAGGCATTTGACACACTTGCCTTCATTGCTTAGTCCTTTGAGTATAGGAGTTGGGAAGTCATGTTGAGGTTGTATAGGTCATTTGATAAGGCCTCTTTTGGAATACTGTGTCCAGTTCTGGTCTCCCAGTTATAGGAAGGATACTCTCAAGCTGGAGAGCTTTCAGAAGATATTTTTCACATGAGATTTACCACAATGTTGCTGGGTATGGAAGGTTCAAGTTATAAAAAGGCTGGATAGACTGGGACTTTTTTACCCTCCACTGGAGCATAGGAAGTTGAAAGGTGATGTAGGAGAAGTTTATAAAAAGAGAGAGTAATTTGTAGTTTTTTTCCCCCCTAAGATGGGAGATTTAAAGACTCGGGCATTTTCTTAAAAAAAGTGCAACATTTAAGAAAGACATGAGGCAATTTTTTTTTTAAAACACAGATGGTGGTTCACATATGGAATGAACTTCCTGAGGAAGTGTGGATGCAGGTACAGTTATGACATTTAAAAGACATTTGGATAAATGAATAGGAAAGGCTTGGAGGAGTATGGGCTAGAAGCAGGCAGGTGGGACTGATTTAGTTTGGGATTTGATCAGTATGAACTGGTTGGACTGAAGGCTGTTTCCATGCTGTAGGACTATGATTCTATAAATGGTAGTACTGGTGGTGGCTGCAGTATGTAGGAATTGGCATATAGTTCCAGCCAATTTGTTTTTGATACTTTTCAGAGATGCTTTCGCAAACTTCTAGAACAAGTGTGACACAGACCTAGCAGTTCTGGACTTTACTTAACATTGTGGAGTGTCAGGGAGGAGGAGTGTATCCTTAGTACTTGGTTCCAGGAGGCAGACATATCCTTTAGATTAGATTTGGTTAAAGTTGTGCCTAAAGTTCATAAAAGGATGCCATGACTGCTAGAGAGATACGGGGAACCACCATGGAGAAGACTCCATCCTTGACCTTATCCAACAGGTTCAATGTACTTGTTACCTGTGTGAATGAAGCAAAAGACTGCAAGGAGGATAAGCAGACTGAACGTGGCACTATAAGGGATGCCATTCAAATGGAAGGAAAGAAGAGGAAACAGGACGAGAGGGATTAGTAATCAAGGAAATGCATGTTCTTTTATGCAGCCTCAATTAGAAACTCCTCACTCTGAAAATGAACTGGGGTCGAAGAGGCAAGATTCAAGTGTTGTCCATGTGGAAACAAACATCATTTACAATATCATTCCTAGTTCTACTAAAGAATGAGGGGATTCAGGCTACAAATGTAAAATATAAACCAAACAATCATTTCTGGATTGTTACCCAAGAGTGGGAAACGAGGCATTCAGCATTTTGTGTCTGTCTTTACAGCAGACGACATGATGCATTCCAGAAAAGAGGCAGTAATTTAGGAGTTAAGGAGGAAAGAAATTAGGACAATTAACAACCAGGGGAAAAGTACCAGAGAAAAACCAGGGACTAAATACCAACAAACCACCAGGACTTTATGTATTACTTCACTGAAGTGTTCAGAATTTTTTGGCTTGTTGTGTAGGCCATTTCTTTGGTTTCTCAGGAATCAAGGGATATGTGACAAGTCAGGAAAGTACAGTTGGAGCCACATATCAGCTATGATCAAACTGAGTGGTGGAACACATTCAACAGGCCATGTTGACTACACTTGCTTAGTTCTGGTATTCTTAAAAAGGAAACCAAATCTTCAGACATATTTCCAGGTGATCTCACACCAAACTGCCAGACTTCCTTACGCGAGTCAATCCCTTACAATAAGATTATACTGTTACAGGGAAAGTGTCAGTATGCAGGCCTAGTTAAATTGCTCTTGCAGAGTGGTCATAGACTGGACAAATCTCTTTCTGCAATCATTTATGATTCTATAAGCATTTGAAAAAACTACAGGGCAGTAACACAAATTTCAAATTACTTTGGCAAGGTCAGCCTATATTTGAATGTACACAAAATTTGCACATGCATAATTTTATATTAAACATGTCTAAATATATGGTTTGCACAAAAAATATGGATTCTGTTTGTAAGCTTTATTCATTCTCATTTTTATTTCACAATGCATTCCCCAAAGGCCTGAGCCCCATTCATTTACAATGCAATGTCCACTCTCAGATGCGTGCATCAAACAATGCTTGAAATTTCCAGGTTACATTTATTCATAGCATTAGATACAGTCCACAAATAATCAAAAGTACAGTTAAAATTTTGCTATAGATGTGCTCATACATTTCTGGCGAAACAGATGAAAATCTGATGGTTGAACACTTATGCTGAGACTTCAATTTATGGCATAGATATCTTACCAGTATCACTATCATAGATATCTTAGTGCATGGTTCAGTGCTGTGGTTCCATATTTAAAATTCAGTTACCTCTGAAATATCAAGCACTGTGGAGCTGCTCAGGTCAACTCCTTAGTTTAGTGAAACACTAACCAGGTAATCGTTAAAACAGTAAAATCTTAATACAGCGAAAGGTTTCAGTCAGAAAAGCAAGACGTCAAATTTCACTACAATGGAACAGTAAATATTTTGATCACATAGGGTTAGAAATTTGCACCAACCTCACAGCATAGATCCTACAAACAGTGTGCAAACTGGGGAGGGGGCAGGGAATACCAAAAGCTCCAACTGCACCATGATTTGTTTTCACATAGTAAGACGCTACCGTGACACGTGCAATGTACAGTTTCTCAAATCTTTAATATAAACCAGTGTTCTCTGTACCAAATGACATAAATAAACTGAATTCAAACTTCCTATATGTTAGCATGTGATATAATGTATTATGAAATAGACTACACTTAAACACTTCGTTACTACCAAAATGGAAAAGACTTGCAAATTACACTGCAGTTCCAAGGCTATTTTGTTCTTCCCAATTCTCCCTGTGATAATCCAAGAGACAGCCCAGCAGAAAACATGCCATGAAGCACAGGACAAGCTCCGTTACTCAGTTTTCTTCTTCAGTCCAGGAATTTTCGTTTGAATCCTAGAATGAGAAGATGCAAATAATATACAATTCACAAATTTGTCATTACACATTTAAAAAATTATATAGTTTTACTAGCCTATATCTTTTCATTAGCCAGTTTCACAAGTTTTAAGACAGACATATACATTCTGTAGTAGGCTACAAACTACTGCAGTGAAGTAACATTTTATGGAAACAACTTAATATTTAGTCAAAGATTACACACAACAGATGCGCTTTTAGTGGTTTTTACTCATGCATAAATAGAAAACAAATGAAAATACAGTTCCTCTTGTTTGAAGCTGTGGGCATTTTGGAGTTAACTCTGATCATGGGAGGCCTGGAGGATATAAATCAAGATAATGTTTTGAATTCCATGCAAATAATGAAAAACTTTATCAGCACTCTCTACAAGATAGCAGGGCTAGTAGTTATGCCACTGGACTAGTAATCCAAAATCCAAGCTAATATTATGGGACATGGGTTCAAATCCGACCACGGCAGATGTTATAATTTCAAATCAATAAACGCTGTCCTAATGTATAGCATACTAACAACTGTCAATTGTAACAAATGACAAATCACCAATATCCTTTGCAAAAGGCTAGCAGCCACCCTTACCTGAGCTTGGCCTACATGCAATTCCAGACTCATAGCAATATGCTCAATTCCTAATTGTCCCATCTAGACAATTATGGATGAGCCATAAATACTGGCCTCAAAAGGGGCCCTCATGGCATGAACAGGAATAACTCAATTCATAAAAAGCACTAAACTGAACACATCAACTTAAACAAAACTAGAGAAAATAAAGCCTACCACAGCAACCATGCACCTAAGAGAAATCAACACTTTCAAAAAAAAAATCACAAGCAGCCTGGCTTCACACTTCTCATTAAAATATAAATTTTAAATCAATAATTGGCATGCTAGGCTAGAAACAAACCAATAAGTCTTAAAAGATGGTTCAGGAAACTACATGGAGCAAGGATGACAGAGGGCCATAATGATCCTAATTAGTTAGGCTAAAATTTACAAATAATATTCAAGCAATAAACTCGATAAACCCAACTCAAACCGATGATAGTTCAACACTGAAAACAGCATAATGGGGTATGTGCAACTGAAACAATTTATTTCACAATCTGCCAGAAGCTTTAACATGTGGTCTGGCACTCAGCATTTGCTGGGCCCAATGTGCTCTCTTATCTACTTGCAACACCAAAGTAAGCTTACCAAATTCACTGTAGCTACTGACCAGAAAGACAAAGACAAAGACATTCTTCAATGTGACACCAGCAGAACATTACAGAAATTTGCAAGAACTATACGAATTAACTCAAACAACTTTGCGAAAACATCCAATGAGCAATGCAATTAATTCAACATGAAACAAACATTACATAGCAAATGACAATTAATAAACTAAAACAACAACTTTTTTTTAAGAAACAACACCCTCCGCAAGAAACAAGCAGAACTCTAAACAGCTCATGAACTGGTCTAAGTTAGTCAATATAAACAACAAAACAGACAAGAATTTCAATAAATAAGGTGCAGGTTTCTTTCATGGTGTAGCCAACCCAAGGTGTACTCCAAATCAAGCTGTGTACACAACTGAAGAATGTTATTAACCAGAAGTTGACTGCATGGAAAAGTTATGGATACAGCAAGGGCACAGTAACCACACTATGAATTTTAAAATTTGCAAGCCCAAGAACTGCACAGTCCAACATCTCAGTAGACAGAATGATAAGCTACTGGAATTGATTTTTTTCCCAAAAATCATTTCAAATAACTTCCAACTCCTGCAATATAGACACCTTTTAGAGCAATGCAAAGGTGCACACAATGAGCAACTAAATTAAAGAATTATTAATATGCCAATTTTATTTGTTTATCTGACAAAAATCTGAGGAATGGCATGTTTAATAATCTGCCTTGGGAGCATGACTAAGCTTTAAGGATGACTGCAAAATTGTAGAAGCATTTTCTAGTGTGCAAGAACAAGAAAGCATTAAAGCTTTACAACGTGTTTTCTCTAAAGGCACAATTGTCTGCTAAACCCAAGGAAACCGAACAGTTCAGCACACATATACATCGAGGCACAATCTTCAACTTGTAACAAAAAGTTACACTGCAATAATTGCCATGTTTTTAACAAACGTCCCAACTTTTTGGATACTTACTTAGCAGTGATATCTCTAATCTGCTTACTTGCTATCCCTATGTAATGATCAATTTGAGCCTAAAGAAATAAAAAAAACAGGTAAATGGGCATTCATAAATTTAATATCATTCTACACGATGCCTCACAGCACATTAAATTGCTCCAACACATCCCAGCCTTCCTAATGACCAGCAATACATGGTAACGATGAAAGTTATGGCCACTTTAATGTTAGAGGTCTGGGGAAAAATAATCATTCATGTGCAAGAACAACCATGAAAAGCTGCCTCCTATATAAACGAGAGCAGAGAGTACAACAACCTGATGTAATTGAATTGCAGAACTGCATCTTGCACTTGGAGCAAACCAATTCTCTCAGAACTCAAGAATCATAACCGTTAATTTGGAAGACCTCAAAAATAGCCAGGGAAAAATTTCAGCTCAAGTCTTAGCTTAGCAATTTATCAATGGAAACATGCAGCAATACAATAGTAACTTGGGGTATGTCGGGAAAGTGCCACAAGCGTTCAAGCTTTTTAGGTTGCAAAATAGGTTTTATTTAAGAAAATTACCTGAATTAATTGTGTTAAACAGTACAATGTGAAAACAGAGTAAGGGAGTCCCATTGTATGGAAAGAGACCCTTCAGTCCAAAGTCAACCATAATCCCAAACTAAACTAGTCTCACATGCCTGCACTTGGTCCCTATCCCTCCAAACATTTCTTATTCACATACTCATCCAAGTGTCTCAAATGTTGCAACTGTACCTGCAACCATCACTTCCTCCAGTTCATTCCACACACAAACCAATGTAGAAAAGAATTGCCCCTTGTGTCTTTTTTAACCCCTTCCCTTCTCACCTTAAAAATGTACTTCCAGTCTTGAAATACCACACTCTAGGGAAAGACACTTGCTATTCACCTTATCTATACCCCTCATTACTTCATAAACCTCTTAAGTTCACCCCTCAACCTTCTACAGTCCAGTGAAAAAAGTCACAGCCTATTCAGGCTCTCCTTTACTCAAACCTTCCCCTCTGGTGGTGATGGCACAAAACCACAAAGGCCCTCTCTACTCCCCTGCCTCTCAAACTTCATTAATCATTGTATCAGGAAACTTACATTAGTTATGGAAAACAGGAAACAAACCAGAATAAAAATGCTTTTTGGGGAAGTCCATTTTAATGGCTAAGAATGGATCTTGCCCAGACGGCACAGATCAAAGGCTGGCAGGCAAACCACCATCTGAATGACATTCTGCCTTCAGAGAAGACTGTTTTGGGCACAGATAAAAAGGTATACTCCCATGGAGTGGAAAAGTATTGCAAACAAATTCAGAGGTACCTGGATGACACAAGAGAAAGGTCAAGATGAATAAGAAAACGAGAGACTATAATAGATGTTGGTACAAGAGTACATCAGAAACAGAGTGAAAATAAACATTCACAGGGGAAATGAAAATGCAGGAAAAATGCAGGAAGAGAAGTGGATTGCTAATACAGAAGGAACTCTAAGCCTTCCTTGGGCATATAACCAATACAAGGGTTGCAAAAGTACTAGGGCTGAAGGATCAAAGGGGGCTTATGCATGGAAACGAAGAGACATGGCTAAGATATTAAATTAATACTTTGCATTTTTACCAAGTATGATGATACTGCACTGGGTCATAGTGTAAAAGGAGGTAGTTCAGGTACTTGAAAAGTATAAAATCGATTATGGATGGTTCAGATAAGATGTATGGATTTAAGCTGATAAAGAACCCAGGTGAGATACAAAAAAAAATTGACGAAATGGAAATTAAAGGTACATGTGACAATTTTCCAGCAGGGATGTTTCTACCACTGAAAGCCTGCATACAGTGGGATCTCACAGGGGTCAGTGTAGGGACCCTTGCTGATACAGTTTATATAAAGTGATTTAGACTGGAATGTAGGAGAGTTGTTCAGTAAGTTCACAGATGATCCAAAAAGTGATGGTGCGGTCAAGTGAGGAGGACAGCCTTAGAACACAGGAGGCTATAGATGGGCTGGTCAGGTAAGCCGACCAATGGCAAGTAAAATTCAATTCAAACAAATATGAGAGGTGATGGACCTGGACAGGATAAACAAGGCAAGGGATAACATGGTGAACAGGACGACTCTTGGAAGCTCCGAGGACCTTGGTGTGTGTGTACTCCAGTCCCTTGAAAGGTATGAGGGCAGGTGAATAAAGTGTTTGAGAACAGGGAGGTAATGCTGGAACCGTATAAAAGGTCGGTTAGGCCACAGCTAGAGAATTGAGTAGTTCTGGAATCCAGATCTTAGATAGCTCTGGAGAAGGCACAGAAGAGATTTACCAGGATGTTGCCTGGGGTTGCTTTTCTTAAGAGCAGAGGAGATCAAGACAGGTCATGATTGAGATATGTAAAATTATGAGGGGCATAGATAGGGTAGACAGGAAGAGATTTTTCCCCACAATGAAGGGATCAATGATTAGGGAACATAGGTTTAAGGGGCAGAAGGTTCAGAGGGGATATGAAATGTGCCTTTTTCTGTGTTGTTGGCCTCTAGGACTCTATGAAAGTCTAGTAACTACAGTCTAATCAGTAGAATTTCAGCAGTAGGGAAGCTTCTAGAAACAATAATTCAGGACAAAATTGGCAGTCTTTGGGCAGCTACAGGTTAATTATGAAAAGCCAGAGAGATTTGTTAATGACTCAGTGAAAAACAAGCAAATTAAGTGAACAATGAGGTATCAAAGAAGGTTTGAGAAGGCAATAAGGGCAATGTGGTGTTCACAGACTTCCAGAAGTATTTGATAAAAAGACATGTGGACAAAACTATAGTTTGTGGAATAAAACGGCTCAATAACCTCATGCATAAAAGTTAGCTGAGTGGCAGGAAACAGTGTAGTGATTAAGGGATTGTTTTTCAGTCTGAAGGTTGGTCTGTAGTGAAGTTCCCCAAGGGGTGATAACAGGACTCTACCCCTACACAATTAACCACCCAGACCTTATATAACAAGTCATAATTTCAGTCTGCTGATGATTAGCTGTGCCAGCTCAGCCTTTTACAAACTACAATGCTGAATGTTTGATGACAAAAGCATTGGCAAGTCAATAAAAGCCCTTGTAAACAGAGCAGTCGTCATTTTACTCCTTTACTAAATAGGGATCTGAATTGTGCATCAGCAACACATGATAAATTCCATTAACAATGCCCTGCTATCTCAATCAGATTCAGTGGGAGGGCCAAACAAGTGCAGGAGTCCTACTGTAAGTCAGTTCTGCAAGCATTCAGGCAAAATGTCCTTAAAAAGTCAACTACACTGGGTCCAATGTGGTGGCGTCAGATGGCTGAATAAAAAGTCTCCCAATATAGTTCTCCTGTTGCCCAAATTCTCAAACAGTCAATGTTCAAGATAGTACAAGAAAATGCTACAAAGACATTGAAACTTTCTTTGAAGTGTGACCACACTGACATTTCTAGAGCAGTATGTATGTAGTCCAACTCGGGAAAGGGCCATACTGGACCTGGTGCTGGGGAATGAACCCAGCCAGGTGGTTGATATTACAGTAGGGGACTATTTTGGAAATAGCGACCACAATTCCGTAAGTTTTACAATACTCATGGACAAAGATAGGAGTGGTCCTAAAGGAAGAGTACTAAAGTGGGGGAAGGCTGACTATACCAAGATTCGGCAGGATCTGAGGAACGCAGATTGGGAGAAACTGTTTGAAGGTAAATCCACATTTGATATGTGGGAGGCTTTTAAGGAGAGGTTGATTAGCGTGCAGGAGAGACATGTTCCTGTGAAAATGAGGAATAGAAAAGGCAAGATTGGGGAGCCATGGATGACAGGTGAAATTGAGAGACTAGACAAGAGAAAAAAGGAAGCATACATGAGGTCTAGGCAACTGAAGACAGACGAAGCTTTGCAAGAATATCGGGAATGTAGAGCGAATCTGAAACGAGGGATTAAGAGGGCTAAGAGAGGACATGAGATATTGCTGGCAAACATGGTTAAGGAAAATCCCAAAGCCTTTTATTCATATATAAAGAGCAAGAGGGTAACTAGAGAAAGGATTGGCCCACTTAAGGACAAAGAAAGAAAGTTATGCGCTGAGTGAGAGAAAATGGGTGACATTCTTAACCAGTATTTTGCATTGGTATTCACCAAGGAGAGGGACATGACTGATGGGTTAGGGATAGATGTTTGCTTAGTCTAGGTCAAGTTGACATAAGGAAAGAGGAAGTGTTAGGTATCCTAAAAGACATTAAAGGTGCTCAAGTCCCCCGGTCCGTATGGGATCTATCCCAGGTTACTGAGGGAAGCAAGAGAGGAAATAGCCGGGGCCCTAACAGATATCTCTGCAGCGTCCTTAGACACGGGTGAGGTCCCAGAGGACTGGAGACTTGCCAATGTTGTCCCCTTGTTTAAAAAAGGCAGCAAGGATAATCCAGGTAATTATCGACCGGTGAGCCTACATCAGTGGTAGGGAAGCTACTGGAGAAGATACTGAGGGATAGGATCTATTCCCATTTGGAAGAAAATGGGCTTATCAGCGATAGGCAACATGGTTTTGTACAGGGAAGGTCATGTCTTGCCAACTTAATAGAATTCTTTGAGGACGTGACAAAGTTGATTGATGAGGGAAAGGCTGTAGATGTCATATACATGGACTTCAGTAAGGTGTTTGATAAGGTTCCCCATGGCAGGCTAATGGAGAAAGTGAAGTCACATGGAGTCCAGGGTGTGCTAGCTAGATGGATAAAAAACTGGCTGGGCAACAGGAGACAGACGGTAGTAGTAGAAGGGAGTTTCTCAAATTGGAGACCTGTGACCAGTGGTGTTCCACAGGGATCTGAGCTGGGACCACTGTTGTTTGTGATATATGTAAATGATCTGGAGGAAGGTGTAAGTGGTCTGATCAGCAAGCTTGCTGATGACACTAAGATTGGTGGAGTAGCTGATAGTGAAGGGGACTGTCAGAAATTACAGCAGAATATAGATAGACTGGAGAGTTGGGCAGACAAATGGCAGATGGAGTTCAATCCGGGCAAATGCAAGGTGATGCATTTTGGACGATCAAATTCAAGGGCAAACTATGCAGTAAATGGAAAAGTCCTAGGGAAAATTGATGAACAGAGATCTTCAGGGAACAATGGACCTGAACACCCAGGTGACAACGCAGGTCAATAGGGTGGTCAAGAAGGTATATGGCATGCTTTCCTTCATTGGGCGGGGTATTGAGTACAAGAGTTGGCAGTTCATGTTGCAGTTGTGTAGAATTTTGGTTCGGCCACATTTTGAGTACTATGTGCAGCTCTGGTCGCCACATTACCAAAAGGATGTAGATGCTTTGGAGAGGGCGCAGAGGAGGTTCACCAGGACGTTGCCTGGTATGGAGGGTGCTGGCTATGAAGAGAGGTTGAATAGATTAGGTTTATTTTCATTAGAAAGACAGAGATTGAGGGGGGACCTGATTGAGGTCTACAAAATCATGAGGGGTATAGACAGGGTGGATAGCAAAAAGCTTTTTCCCAGAGTGGGGGACTCAATTACTCGGGGTCATGAGTTCAAAGAGAGAGGAGGAAAGTTTAAGGGACATATGCGTGGAAAGTTCTTTACACAGAGGGTGGTGGGTGCCTGGAACGTGTTGCCAGCAGAGGTGGTAGACGCAGACACGTTAGCATCTTTTAAGATATATTTGGACAGGTACATGGATGGGCAGGGAGCAAATGGACACAGACCATTAGAAAACAGATGACAGGTTAGACAGAGGATCTTGATCGGCACAGGCTTGGAGGGCCGAAGGGCCTGTTCCTGTGCTGTAGGTTTCTTTGTTTCTTTGGTTATTAAAGACTGGGAGGAGTTTGAAAAGTGTTCAGAATGGTAACAACTTGTCCATCAAGTTGGATTACATTAAATAAGAATATTTTAATGATGAAGCACAGTGGTGACAAAAAAAAGTGAATCTTGCCATTCCAGATACCTTCACTCATGGAATGCCTTGCCCCATTTGCTCAATGAGCCAAGACTGCCTGCTCAGTTACATGAAGATCCATGTCAGAAACATGAACACTGAGCATATGTAATCTTTGAACCAAGGAACAGCTAACGATGATGATTTGCATTGTATCTAAATAACTAGCTGAATGTGACTTTTAATTGATAAATCAAAGACATCTATAGAAATTAGGAGCAAGACCATGCCTTTTGGCCCTTGAGCTTGTTCTGCCATTCAATAAGATTGTTGTTGATCCTCCATCTCAACTCTGCTCCTGCATTCTTTCCAGACCCCAGGATACAAGTTAATTTCTTGACTATTATAATGTTTCTTGAATATACTCTGTATCACTGCCTCCATAGCCTTTTGTAGTAGTGAATTCCATAGGTTGGCCACTCAAGTGAAGAAATGTTTCTGCATTTGTCCCGCAGGTTCAAGTAGACAGCTCACCGTCACCTTTGAGGGCAACTGGGGAAGGGCAATAAATGCAGGCCCAGCCAGCAATCGCCACATTCCCAATTGTGAAGAATTTTTAAAAATATTACTTTCCCACCCAGTGTTAGGACATCAATATGGCAAACTTACAAATTCAAATTGCTGATTCATTCTTCTTGTGTGGAATGGTGGGTGTTTGGGGTTGGTGTGGGGGGGGGGGGGGCAGAGAAACAGCATGAGAGAGAGCAAGGGAGGGGCACAAAGTACAGCCCAGGATTAGCACTTACCTGGTGTCTTTCATAAACCACAGGGATGCTGAAAACTGCTACCAGAGCTACAAAACGTAAACATATTAAAAGTTAAAGTCAAAATGATTCAGAAAACATTTCTTATGACAAAATAATCAACTCTTTCTGATCCACAGTAATTCCTGCCCTCACCTGAGATTTTTATATTAAAAAAAGTGTAGTGTAATTTAGATGCACAAATTATACAAACAGCTCCTTGAAAAGACATGCTGGAGTAATAATTTGGAGAGGATTCCCTTGTTCAGTTTAGTCTCTCCAGAAGAAGAGTGGAGCATTGGCCAAGGAAGTGGGAACATGAGCTTCAACCCAAGACATATTGAGTGGTCTTAAACTGTCGCCAATTCAAAGTATCACAACAGGCCCTGGGACTTGATGGGCTGCATCTCAGGATATTAAAGGAAGCAGCTACGAAGACTACGGATGTATCGACAACACGATTCCAAGAATCTTCAGATTCTGGAAACGTCCTGGCAGACTGGAACACTGCCATTAGTACAGCTTTATTCAAAAGGAAAACCAGCAAGAAACAAGCAACTGTAGGTCGGTTTGATTAACATCTGTCCTTGGGGCTAAAATCCTAATATAATCAGACTCAGCATGGCTTCATGAAGGGGCAATCATGCCTCAAAATTTATTTTAACTCTTTGCAGAGATAACAAGCAATACAAAGAACCTCCAGCGGACGTAAAATCTAGATGTCGAAAGCATTCATTCAGTAAGGAACTGGACATAAGATTACTTAAGATAAGGGCCAATGGTGTTGGGGGCAGTATGTTAACACTGATAGAATTGGGCAACAGTCAAAGACAGAGGTAAAATAAAGAGGCCATTTTCAGGATGACGACCTGTAACCAGCAGGATCAGTGCTAGGGCCACAATCATTTAGAATATAGATAATAATGACTTGAATGAGGAAAGTAAATATATTATCACCAAGTTTGCAGATGACAAAAATAGATGGAGGTAATTGATGAGAGTGATAATCTGCAGAAGATATAGACAGGTTAAGAGAGTAGGCAAAAACTTGACAAGGTAAAATATGGTATGGAAAATGTGAAGTTAAGCACTTTGGTAGGAAGAATAGAGGAGCTGAATATTGTTTGAACAGATGAAGTCTGCAGAAGCCTGTAGGAGTATTTGAGGGTCCTTACGTATAAGCTGCTAGCATACAAGTTCAACAAACAACAGAAAAATGTAATGTTGGCCTTTATTTCAAGGCGAATGGAATATAATAATTGAAAAGTTGTGCCAAGACCATACAAGGTACCAGTTGGACCACATCTAGAATACTGTAAACAGTTTCAGTCTTTTACTCAAGGGAAGATACTGGCATTGGAGGAAGGTCAGAAGGTTCAGAAGGTTCACGAGTTGATCCCAGGCATTAAAGAACTTTGTTACAAGGCAAGATTGTATAGGTTGTGCGTATGCTGTCAGATCAGAAGAATGAGAGGTGGTTATATTGAAACATAAGACAACATACTGCCAGAGTTTCTCCTGCACTGTTTTTATTTAAGATCAGCAGCATCTACAGTGTTTTGCTTTTAAAGATTTTTAAGGGCCTTGACAAGGTTGATGCTGAGAAGTTGTTTTGCTTTATGGGAGAGTTTAGGACACGACAACATATAGTCTTAGACTAAGTCAGTCAGCCAGCCAGTTAGGACAGTGATGACGAGGAATCTGTGGAATCATCACAGAGGTGATAATCAGAAAGGGAACCTAGCATTAAGAATAGGAAAGTTGTGGATCAGCCATGATCTCCCTGAATGGTGCTCCTACATCTTCCGATCAACAATTATATGCTTTTCTTTCATGCTATATTTAAACTTGTTCAGCCACAGACTGCAGCCACCGAAAAGTTATACTTTGAATCCGATTATCTTCAAATTAATTAAGGATCTTAGATGATTAAATGGCGAAGTGGACTCGATGGGCCGAATGGCCTTACTTCCACTCCTATGTCTTATTGTCTCATGCCATATTCACTCAAATGCAGCCATAATGTCAAGGGGAGTTAGTCTCAATCCTTGTTTTACTGACTTTTTAGGACACCTAGTTTCAAGTCCCATCTGCTCAGAGGTACGTAAATAACACCTCTGAACAGGTTGATTAGAAAGTATTTTTTAGAGAAAATTACAGTTTTGATGATCTCTAATTCAACATATAACTGAAGAACAAAGAGTTTGATCTCCTATGAGCTCTGTTAGGCAACTAACTTGCAGAGCTTGGTTACTATGGAGACTAGGGGCCCGGACTGAAACCTACTGAACAGCAAGTTGCAAAATGTTCTCGCACTGAAGACAAAGGAAGGAGCAACTGGGCTGGACTGTCACCTTTTTGTTAAGGAGAGACTACACAGTGGCAAAGGCTGCAGCTGGTGCAGAGAGAAGACTGCAGTTGCAATGTTAGTTGTACATTGAGCTTAGTCAATATTAAATTTGGCATGGTACAGTACAAGACAAACTTGAAACGCTGTCATGCAATCCCATCATTTAGCATTCAAATGTATTTTCAAAAGTTAATTGCTCTCTATGGGTGTATCACTTCTATAAATTTGACAGGCAGGTGTCAAAATATTGCATTTTTTAAAACTATTTCAGCTTTCATTCTGGGACCATTCTTAAAATGGCGTTGCAATATCCAAATAACCATATCTTGAGGTTTCTGCAAAATTTTGAGAATGCATCTTTGAAAGGAGGAACATATGGCTAACTAAATAAAATACTTCGACATACGTCTCAAGTAGATGTAACCCAGATCTACAGGTCAGTAGACAGGTCCAGTAAAAGTGGAACAGAACTGAAGTCAACGTGCCAGCCAAGAATTTTAACATGCATATATTCATCAATGTAAGATTTTTTAAAAATGCAAGTTACAAGTTAGTGCAAATCGTGAATGGAACAGGAATACAAACCAGAGTCTTTTTTACACTTACCTATTATCAGCAGGGACAGTCCGTTAAACAAGGCACCAACGTAAGTGAGCAGCCACATCAGCACTGAAAACTAGTAAAAGGAACATGAATTGAAATACAACTCAAAGCTCACGTTTTGAATTACACTGAGCAACCTTTTCTCCCCCCCATGAGTCTTTTATAAATCATTAAGTCCCCAAAAATGGCAAATTAATTGCCTAATCCATAAAAGTAAAACCAAGTAAAGGAAACTATTTCAGGCAAGTCCTCAAATGATTCCTAACAATAGAGGGAAAGAATTCAAAATTATAATCATTCTGTTCTTTTGTTTACCAAGACAATGATAAATTAAGATCAAAAGGGTAAATGAGTGCCAACTGTAAACTGGGCAAAAAATTATATTCCACATGCCAATCTGATCTAAGTAAAAGGCCTACATGCTTCAGCAGGAATAATGATTTACCCTGTATATAGCATAGTGGGGCAATCTTTAAGATTAAACATAGTAACTACAGTACTTTAGAGATAATGGGAACTGCAGATGCTGGAGAATCCAAGATAACAAAGTGTGGGGCTGGATGAACACAGCAGGCCAAGCAGCATCTTTTAGATTAGATTAGTTTAGATTCCCTACAGTGTGGAAACGTTGGGCTGAAGGGCCTAACAAGTCCACACCGCCCCTTGCAGCATCCCACCCAGACCCATCCCCCTACAACCCACACACCCCGGAACACTACAGGTAATTTAGCATGGCCGATCCACCCAGCCTGCACATCTTTGGACTATGGGAGGAAACCGGAGTGCGTGGAGAAAACCCACGCAGACATGGAGAACGTGCAAACTCCGCACGGTTGCCCAAGGCTGGAATCGAACCCGGGTCCCTGGGCCACTGTGCCGCCCCAAATGGTGTTTACTCTTTGGCAATTTATTTATACAACCCCCGGAATTGTAAGGTATCGGGTTGGAAATAAAGCTCGAATGAGAAATAAGTTTGTACAATGCACATAGACATTAAAAACATTTATAATTAAAAGATACATGCAGATTCATCATTAATCATGAACAACTCAAACTGCAGCTGGAATGTACAGGTTATCTCTAAAAGGGGCCACAGAAATAACACATATACTAACACCTAAAATAAAACAAAGAACTTTTGGTGCTGAAGATTCAAAACACACAAAAACAGAAATTGCTGGAGAAACTCTAGCAACACTTGTACAGAGAAAGCAGACTGAACACTTCAAGCCCGGTGACTTCATAACTGACAGAAGCAGCTAGGAAGTAGTATTATTTATGCTGATGGAGTGGGGTTGGGATTGGGATGAGGGAATAGATAGGTGGAAAGGGAGCCCAGAGGAAAATTAAGAGTTAGACAGGGAGAAAGATTAACCACACAAAAAGGGATTGTTGACAGTAAGCCAGGGAAGAAGAGAAGCTCGACATATTATAATGAGTAGTGAGTAGATGAAAATGGTTTGGCTGCGCTGAAAGCAACCAATGTTATGACAAGATCTAGGGAGTGGAGGTGAATAATAAACCTAGGAGATGGTCATACTCAAACTGTTAAACACAATATTGAGCCCTGAGGGTTGCAAAGGTCCCCAAGCAGAAGGTGAAGGTTTGTTTTTAAAACTCATTTTGTGGGACATGGGCATTGCTGGCTGACCAGCCAACATTTATTGCCAGTCTCAAGTTGCTCTTTGGAAGGTCGTGGTGAGTGCCTCCTTGAACTGTAGTCCACCTGCTGTGGTTTTGCCCACAATGCCATTAGGGAATGAGTTCTACAATTTTGACCCAGCAACAATGAAGGAACTGCAATAAAGTTTCAAGTCAGGATGGTGACTGATTTGGAGGGCAACTTGAAGGTAGCAGTGTTCCTGTATATCTGCTGCCTTTGTCCTTCTAGATCAAAGTGGTCATGGGTTTGGAAGATGTTGGCTGAGGATCTTTGGTGAATTTCTGCAGTGCATCTTGCAGATAATACAGTGCTGCTACTACACGACGATGGTGGAGGGAGTGGATGCTTTTGGACATAGTGCCAATCAAGTGGGCTGCTTTGTCTTGGATCGTGTCAAGCTTCAAGTGTTGTTGGAGCTGCACTCATCCAGGGTAGTGGAGTATTCCATCAAAATCCTGATGTGTGCCTTGTAGATGGTAGTGGACAGGCTTTGAGAATTCGGGTGGTGAGTTATCCACTGCAGTACTCCTAACTGCTGACCTGCACTTGCAGTCACTGTGCATATGTGGTGAGTCCAGTTGAGTTTCTGGCCAATGACAGCCCCAGGACATTGATAGCGAGGGATTCAGTGATGCAAATGTGTCCTGGAGCTGAGATGACTGACCTCCAACATCCATGACCATCTTCCTTTGTCGTCAGGTATGGCACCAACCACAAGGTGTCACTCTTCTCGAATGCATTGAGTCTTGCTGCAGGCCAAGTCAGAAATGCTGGCACAGCAATGCTGATGTGTTGAGTTGGCAGGCAACTCTAAGCTCGGAGTCAGTTTTACAGACTGAACAATCTCTCTGGGCTCTCTCTCCAACACTCTGCTCACTCCTTTTCGGCACCCCTTACCCCTATCATCAGCATAAAATAACACTCCTTCTTAACTATCAGTTCTGAAGAAGTTCAGAAATCACATACACCACGTTACAGTGCAACATGCTTATTTAAAATATCCTTCTTCAGCTTCGAATTTTTCAAATAAACCTGTTGGACCATAACCTGGTGTTGAGAGATTTCTGACCTTGTCCACCCCAGTCCAACACCTGCACTTCCACATCATGTTCTGAAGAAGGGTCACTAGGCTCAATGTTAACCTTGTTTTGTCACCACAGGTACACAGTCCTGAAGTTCTTCAGCAATTTTATACGCTAACAATTAAATTACTGTTCAGGTGAAACAACAAAAATGTTTGAACAATAAGGCCTGGGAAGAGCAAAAAAGAATCACACCTGGACATAACAATAATATTGATTACAGGAGACCTATTAGAATCATCCGACTGATGAGAAATCCAAAGATTCTTATCAAATGAATATCATTAGAAACTAGGATAAAACAACATTCAAAGACAGATAAAATAAAACATCTTGACAGACAAACCTTTAAAGAATTCTCTTCAGATTAAAATGATAAGTAAGGGATGAAAGGAGTACAAATGATCATACTGACTAGGTAGTAGTTCAACTTCATAAAGGAATCTTCCAATTAAAGAATAATGTTAAATTATCCATTTCCATGTGATATTGTGAGGAAATCCATGAAGAGTTGACACCCATATTTGCAAAGCACAGGAAACCCAAAAGAATATTTTAAAAAGATCATTTCACCGAAACCTCACATATTAGAAACGTTCATAATACCTCCCAAAAAACACTCTCCAAACAGGAAAGATACTGAACTTGCTTGGGGTTTTAAGGAAAAGCTCTGCCTTAATTTTAGTTAATAATATTGTAAAATTCATAAATATAGTCTCATTTCAGATTTTGTAAAAACTGGAACAAACACCAATATCCTACGCATTTCCTCAAGTAGGGAAATTAGTTTTCTGAAGAGAGCCTTAAAATATCTAGGAAATTTACAGCATATGATTTAGCTAAAGGTTATTTGGATGACAGTAACACTCTTGGCTAGCTTCTCCTGTGGGGTGGTTGTCTAAATCTTACAAACCCAAAATTAAGTGTCTGTAAAACTGACTAACTTGAATTCTGCCATCAGAAATGACCAGTAAAATACTCATAATCCAATTTAGCTAAGTTTGTAAAATCACTTCAAAATTACGCCAAAGATCACCAGGGCATTCAAAAACTCCTGGCATTGCTTATAATTTTGCTTGAACAATTTATTTCTTCACCTGACATGTGAATGCAGACAGGATTGCATTGGAGGAGCAAAAACAAACAAAATAAACTAAAATCTACAATGGTAGAAACTGTAAATGTAAATAAGTCTAGACAAATCATACTCGAATCATCCTAAATAACTCTATTCTCCCAAAGTCTGTTCTAAGCAGTGAACCATTTTATAGCGCAAAAGCACAGAAGTGCTGTCAGCACAGCAATGATAATGGGAACGGCAGATGCTGGAGAATCCAAGACAACAAAGTGTGAAGCTGGATGAACACAGCAGGCCAAGCAGCATCTCAGGAGCACAAACGCTGACGTTTCGGGCCTAGACCCTCTCTGAAGGAGGGTCTAGGCCCGAAACGTCAGCTTTTGTGCTCCCGAGATGCTGCTTGGCCTGCTGTGTTCATCCAGCTTCACACTTTGTTGTCTGTCAGCACAGCAGTTGTCTGGTTCAAGTTCAACACCACAAATTTTGCCATTCACCTGCTCTTGAGTTCTAATTAGGAGACCATTTCGAATTAACAGTACTCATCCTCCTCCCAATTTCAAAGCAAAATGACCAGTTAGCTATACCAGTCTATAGTAAGTTTTGAAGTACGATTAGTACAAAATATCAATGGCATAGGTGTCAAATCTGTTTGGATAGTAAAATAAAACTGACACATAAATTGTATGACTAAAACATCTCTAGCTAGCATGCAAAATTAACTGAACATATTACGCAACAAATAAATAAATCACTCGCAGTCATGATGACATTGCTTTCAAACAATTTTCTTTTTATGAATCTAAATTCAAAGCAAAATAGTACAAAGTTTGGATTGAATATTCTAAAAACAGTAAACGTTCTTTTTGAGGTATCAATTTGTGCAAAGAACTAAAGAGAATTTTGCCAACATTTTGTACAAACATGGATTTAAGATTCAAGTATCTGAACTTGTTTGCATTAAAACATTTGCAAACGTAAAGATCTAATGCACCTAGCAAAAGACAGGAAATTATGTTTGAATTTCAAGTTATTGAAACATTCTATTGAAACATTCCAGCACCAATAACTTTCCTTGAATGTTTACTTTAAAGCCATCTTAGCAATAAATAAAGCATGAGTAATTAGAACAAAATAAGATTAGCTTTTTTCCCAGGATATTGACACTCAAAATCAACACCTGCTGTCAATTAAATTCACAAACTCTCTAGCACAAGAACAAAGGGTCTGAGACCACTGCCTCAATACATTGTTATAAAGATCAATCTGCAGGGAGTTTATGAAAACCATCCAATGCATTGGGTTTCACAGATTGACAGTCTCAATTAAATCAGTTTGATGTGAGGAAATGAACTTCATATTATTCCTACATTTTACTAGATGTTGCAAAGGTAATGTTTTTTGTGCCAAAAGGTATCCTGAGTGGGTGGGCAGGAAAGTCACAGGAGAACAATGTATTGAGGCACTAATTTATTTTGAATCTCTGCTTATGACTGGTGAAGTTGGGGTGGGGACAGGACGAGTGGGAGAGTGAGAGAACAACGGAGGGATTCACTAATATCTTCAGGGAAGTAAATGTGCCGTCCTTGGCCTACATGCAGCAACGTTATTGACTCAACTGGATTTCTGGACAATTGGAGGCAAACGGAAAAATAAGATTACTTTAAATCCACAGACAGTATCAAAAGAACAGCAAAAGTAATGCAAAAATGAATAGTCGTTGAGATGGTTGCCTGTAGATTATCTGCCTTCAGAATATCCAGGAACTTTTCCTGACATGGGTTTAACTATTCTTTCAATTGTCTGTACACTTATAGTGTGCCATACTAGTGCAAACAGAAAATGGGTAGATCACATTCTGCAGATAGAAATGAAGCTGCATGTTGACTTTCGAGATCAACCATCCTGCATTTCAGAACTCAAAACTCAAATATTGCTATTGGTGACCAGAAATAGAACTTAAACACACTTTCCCCTCATCCTCCCCAAAACCCACTCCTGGTCAAGCTTTTATTCACCCTGCCCAAAATTTCATTAACATCCATTTGTGAAATTTGGCTTTGGTAAAAGCTCTTTGTTTGCATGTTAAAAAAAAAGTCATTTATTAAACAAATCTCCTTGAATATTAGCACTCAAATGTTGCAAAAGCTTTCACAAAACCCAAAATCTCAAATCCTACTTTTGCAATATTGTATTAGCAAAATGGTAACATTTAAGACAAGATAAATAACAACTACTTGCCTTCAAAGAATCTACCAGGTCTTCAACAAGGAACAGTCGTCTTAGCTCAGTAATCACATGGTTGATATGGCTTAGCCCAACATCACTATACTTGCGCACTAGTTCATCAGATACAGCAATGTCTGTCTCCAAACAGGCCCTAAAAAAAAATTATGGCAGTGTACAAAACTAAAACAGGAATTTACCAACTAATTGGAATCCTGCTGTGAACTAGCTATATTGATAAACTAAAAACCATCTAAGTTATACTTTTTGCCTTTATCTTAAATGCTAATTATGATAACTTCCAACACTACAGAATGGGAATGGCAGCATGCCTTGTAAAAATATTAATTTTTGCTAAAGATACAAATGCAGTTCATTATAACAGCTTTTAAGTTAGTCAAGAAAATTTCTAAAAACAATGAAATGCCCACAAAATAATGCAGGATAACAATTTCACCTTAAAGTGGTAATACGTCTTGTTTTGAGTTACATGCAAAAAGAAATGCACTAATGTCGAGAACGATTGCTCAATTTCTTCACACGCTCTTAATGTTTCATATTATAGATTAATATGACAATACGCGTCAGGGTTAAGTAACTCCAATCATTTAAATCATACTTACTTGAACGGGTGCCCTTCGTCAGACTTCTGCACTGCTTGCAGAATACCTCTGTATATCCTGAAACTAATGGTAACTGAAAGCAGTGCCAGGGCAAGGTATGCAATTACACTGACAATGCTGAAAATTGTCATAGACAGCAGCAAGAACAGGCTCGCACCAAACACCAATCCAGTCTTCTTAATATCACGCCAGTAGATTAAGTCCACCACTGCCAGAATTAAAGGGGGAGAACTATGAGTTAGCACATCACGTCAACTATTTTCATTGCATAACATGCAGCATAATCCAATGTAATGTGTCATGTAGTTATTGATTACCTTAAAATCAAGTCAGTAACTATGTTCAACAATTGTATTTGGAACAGAACTGCAAATTAATGTGTAAACATCATTTGCAAACTGTGCTGGGTAGGTGTTAAAACACACACCCTGACAAGCCAATACCCAGATCTTGTGGTTACTAGCTCTCAGGTGTGCTCTTCTTCGCCACATCAGTAAATCAAACTAAGACACAAAATTACAAATCCAACAAAACTGCTAAACTGTATTATGGACACTTAACTTTAAAATGTAATTTAAAATTACTAGATGGCCCAAGAAATCAGTAAACCAGCTTTATTTGCTGCTAAAAGTGTTCGGTTTTGGAAGATGGGAAAAAGAGATGAAGGACAGAAGGGCATAGCACGACTAGACCTGCCAATTTCACCATCAGTAGCACTGCCCTCAGCCATTCACTGAATAGCTGGAAAATTCACACAATCTAGTGAAAGGCATGTTGAAGGACAATAATGGTGAATATCAAATCTTTTAAAAGTCTCCATTTTGGGAAGAATATTAAACTGCACAAAAATTTTAGTAAGCCCACAAACTGTCTGCCAATTAAAATGAATTTGTGGAACCTATTTAAAGTTACAATTTTCCTAAAGCTCAATAAGACAATTCTATCAATCTGTTATTGATTTATTTTTTGGTCCATTCTACACAAAGAACATATTAACCATGTTGAATGGTTGCCGCTTGATAACAGATCAACAAGCTTATTCTAATAGAGCTATTGTCGATAAATGCACTGCAGCTATTACTACAGCATGAAGATCATAAATAAAATGCTTTTAAAATACATAACCAAAATCAAAGGTATTTGTAAAGCCAGACAGAAAACAAATGAATCATTAAAAATGGATGTTTACTGTCTATATCAGTCAGCCCACATCTCCAGATTTAAATAATGGAAACATGACAATTTCCATTTAAAACAAGAATTTATAGTTTCCTAAAATTAACATTGATGTTCTTTGTCCCCAGTCATAACAAAATCAAAACAAATATTGAAACCATGGGAATGATCACCACTCCCCCCTACCCAAGAGGTGGCAAGGAGAAAGAATGAGACGACGCCCTGGAATGAAATGAAAATGTACCTCCTCACCAACTCCGCAATTTCATAGAGAGTTAGACAGGTTCATAGAATCCCTACAGTATGGAAATAGGCCCTTCGGCCCAATAAAGTCCACACCAACCCGCTGAGCATCCGACTCAGACCCATCCTTCTATAAACCCATCTACACATCCCTGAGCACTATGGGCAATTTAGCAGGGTCAATCCACCTAGCCTGCACATTTTTGGACTGTGGGAGGAAACCCACACAGAGAACATGCAAACTCCACACAGACAGTTGCCAGAAGTTGGAATCGAATCCGGGTTTCTGACACCGAGGCAGCAGTGAGAACCATTAAGCCACTGTGCCACGCCAATTTATTATTGAGTGAGCAAGTTCATGGGTGATTTTCTCAACTCACCAGCAACTGAGGCCCTGAGGCAGTCAATTAAAAGACATCTAAAAGGTTTTAACTCGCCTGATCCCTAATCAGAAAGCAAAATGACTAGTGGGCAGGACCGGGATCCTCCATAAGCCAGCTCTTGCCCTGGCCTCTTACTCCCTGGGCTGTCTCTGCCTGCAGGAAGAGGAATAAAATCTTACTTTCTCAGGAGATCCAGGGGTGAAGAGTAAGCTACCACAGACTGCTGACCTCTGATTGGCAGAAAGCTGCTGGCAACTCATCACCATTGTGAAGGCTTCCAACAGGAGCTGTATCAGGTTTATTGTCACATGTATGCACGAGTGCAGTGACAATTAATGAAGTCGCCACTTAGGGAACCATCTTAGGTACAAAGATACCTAGGTTTGTTCTCGCTGCCGCCTGTTGTCACCAGGAATAGCCTGTCAACTCTGAACATGCTAAATGGCAGATGATCCAGTAAGTTCTTAAATGGAGGAGGAAATCACCATCCAACACAGTTGACAACACTTTTCAAAAAATGTAAAAACACCATTTACATATTTGTTTCTTTTACAAAATCAAATAGGCATCATTTCAAGGTACGAGGTCAGCTTCAAAGAGGTATGCACCAACTCCACTGATGTCAACAGCTTCTACTGCCATGCTAAAATTCTATATCTGTGCCATCATTTCCATCTTGCTAGCCAGGCAAAGAAACTGAAACAGGCTGTTCAGTGTTGCAACTGATCCAGAGTTTAGTGTCCAACCCAGGTATCTCCTTTATAAAAAGGCATCACAATAAACATCTTGAAACTATGTTCTTTTTAAATGCACTATATAAGTGTGAATTGCTTATGTGCAATAATCACTTAATCTCAGATGCCAGAGATCCCAGAAGCTACTGTTCCATAGCTTTTCAGAAGGCAACCTTACAAAAACAACTTAAAACATTTCTTCTCCATGTGTTAATAGCAATTAAATTTTGACAGTTGGCAAACTAAAAGTTATGATTAATTGACAGTGCCTCAGTAAGACCAGGCAGTTGCAAACTTCTTAAAGCCCACTTTTTATATTTGTAGACGCATTTCATGCTCCCGTTTTTAGAGGGGGTGGGGAAAGAAGAGATTCAGACTAACAATGGAAACATACCTGAAATAACTCTTCAAAAATGATAGCATTCTTGTGGCAGTGACCCCCATAACTACTGAATTTCATTGTTTCCAAAAGATGTGAATACCATTCTGTTTGTGGAATGTGAGCAGTTGGCTAGATCAATCTGTGCATTCCTGTAACTGCCCCATTAGCTAATGGCAAGCCACATTCTTCAACCACTACAGTTCACATGGTTTGCTACACCCACAACGTTAGTAAGAGTGTTCCAGTTTTTGATCCAGCAACAGCAGATGATATAGTTCCAAATTAAGATGGCATGGGATGTGGAGAGAACCTTGCAAAGCAAAGCAGTGATGTTCCCATGCATCTAGGAACCAGGAATTACAAGTAGTCTTTTTAACAGTTTCAGCCTGCTCTATCATCCAATAAGATTAAGAAAGAGTGGGAAGTAACATGTTTCATATCAAGATAATTAAAGTAATAGGCAAAAACGTTGGAAGAAAAAGTACTTTTACACTCAGCATGTAGTCATGGTCTGGAATGCTCTGCCAGAGCCAGTGGTAAAAGGTGGTTCAACTGAATAATTTCAAAAGGGAATTGAAATGTTTATTTTCAGAATATTTGCAGGCTTACAGAAAAAAGTCAAGAGACTGGCACAGAGAGACATGGTCATTCAGAAAGCCAGTGTAATCATGAGCCTAAAGGCTGTATTCTGTTGTAATAATTATGATTTTACTTTCCTGTAAGCCCCCTATCAAAAATCTCTCCTGTTCTCGATCATTTAGATGATAGTTACAAATTTGAAAGATGCTCTCAAAGGAGGTTTAGCAAATCATTGCAGTGCATCTTATAGAGGTCTCACATTACTGCCAATTTACAGTAGAGGAGGGCATTAATGATTAAGCAGATGTTGAATCGATCAAGAGGACTGTTTTGGTCCAACTGACCATGAGCTTAAGTACTATTGGAGATTATTTGTCTGGATGAGTATGAGTATCCCAACACAATCCTGATTTGCACACCACAGTACTTCTAGCTTCTGACCTCTTGTTGTTACTGATTCAGTTGAGTTTCCCAGTAAAAGTTAATCCCTAGGATCTGCTGTCACACTTTTTAACCTTTCTTTTCATTAAAAAAAAAATGGGGTTACCCCTCTCCTTGGAATTAAAATATTCGAGTAGAATTCTACAGCTAGTAAAGCTATGCCCAAGTTTGAATAAAAGGATTTTTCTTCAATTTGGCCTCAGTCTACAGTAAATTTATAACAATCACAAAAAGGTTAAAAAAAACTTACTGCTTTAAAATAATGTCAATTCCATCAGGAATTCATTTTTGACAACAAAGTTGACTTAGACTTATGGTCTTCTCACAATTTATTGGCACATGTGAACTCAGCGAGCTACAGTTGTTGACCGCTTCTTGATTCCTTGAGTTATTGATTCTTGTCCTCATATCCTAAGATCCTTCACCGATTACTTTTGTCAACCAACCAGGTGATTGTTAATTGAGTTGGACATAACTGTTTTCAGGCAGGTTTAGAGTAAAGCTGGCAATACTTGGGGCATATTTTCTCACTGTTTCCCCTAGCAGGTGAGCAGAAGAAATGTGAAAAGATATGCTTAGTTAAAGCTACAAACACCAATTTACCCTTTGCCTCAGTTAAGAATGGAATAGTTAACTAGTAAGAGCACTCCTGTCAGGCTGCAACTATAACTGATAATTGACATATTCAGCAAAACTACAGGAGCACAGATTTAACTTGAACACCAAGACCAAAGTCTTAATCTCCATTTGGATCATACATGTGTCACTCCTGACAATATGCTGATAGACAAATACACCTGTCATGCAGATAAGTGAAAACAATGTCAAGTAGGTTTTAACAACTTGTTTCTGTCTCAGCCTCACATTGCCTAATCAAGAAAATATGTCCTTCAGAACCTGGCGAGCTCACTCAGTGGTGCTACTGAGCCACTTGCTGTCGGTGCCCAACTCAGAATCTCTGTATCCAAGCTCAGTGTTTTTTCAAGTAGTATTCAACATAAAAGGAAGAGCTTGTACAGAAGAAGCACTCAAGATTTATCACCCGAAGTCAGATAATCATCATAGAATCACAGAATCCCTGCAGCGTGGAAGCAGACCATTTGGCCCATCTAGTCCACACTGACCCTCCGAACAGTATCCCACCCAGGCCCAACCCCCTACCCTAACCTTGCAAGCCCACATTTCAATGGCCAACCCACTTAGCATACACATCCCGGCATACTATAGGCAAATCAGCATGGCCAACCCACATAATCTGCACATTTTTGGCATGTGGGAGGAAACCCACACAGCCAGGGAGAAAGCAGAAACTCCGCACAGGCAGCCACCAGAAGCTGGAATCGAACCTGGGACCCTGGCACTGTGAAGTAGCTATGCTAACCACTATGCCACCATGCCTGTGCCAGATAATCTGCAGGCTTCCTTGCTCATATTCAACCTAATGTCACAAAACCTCAGAGCTGTAGTCAAAATGGAGAACTCCCAGGTATTGTATTAAAAAGGACTCACTCACTGATTCGTATTTTACTGTCAATGTCAGGTCATTGCTTGATTAGTCTGTGGAACAGCTTTCCCAATTTTGCAATATATTTAAACATTACCAAGGGAAATTTTATATGGGCTACTGGGCGGGATGTTTTTGTTATTTCTGCCAGTTAAACTGTTAATGAGTGGTCCATCCAATTTTATTCTTAAATCAATTTTGCTGGAGCTCTCAATCAACTGAGTTGTTTGCTAGGTCATCTTAGTGAGTGATTCAGTCAACTATATTGCTGGAGATATGCGTCAGCCATATCATTGTAAAGCAGCAAATTTGTTCCTTAAAAGACATTTGTGAATGAGACAGATCCTTAACCATCTATTAGCTTCATGATTGATACTAGTTTTGGGGTTTTCAATCCCACATCTCTAGGTCGTCAGTTCAAGTTTTGAGATTAGACTACTGTGCACTTAGTACACTGGTTATCCACACCACCTCCAAAAGGATCATTCGCAAGAATCCCATATAAAGTGACTGTAAATCTATTAACAGCCAAAGGTCATACAACACAAATATACAAGCAACTAGAACTAGATTTAGTGTCTTTTTCTCCCCAAAATGCATCTAAAAAGAGAGAAAAATTGTAACTTTTTTTGGAGATACACATATAGCTCAAGGCCTGTTTGCTTCTTTTTTGCCCACCAGTCTATTTATTCCGACCCACTAGGATTTTTATCAATGAAAATATTGCGCTGAACTTCAATTATCAGCTCTTTTGTTTTAATGGATTTCCTAGCTCAACCCTGATTGCTTTTCTTCTTTTAAACAGATCATATTTAATGCTCTAGTTAATATTTCCTTTTTATAAAGATGCCCAAGTGGTAATTCCAATTCACTCACCTATAACTTGATTATAATTGTTCATGTCTCCAGATATTCATTTTGCTTTAAAAATACTACAGGCCAGACACTAAACATATCTAAAATGTTGTATTAAATAACCACATTCTGTGGGTTAAGACTTGAAACTGCCAAACCAATACTTTTTAAAAACATGATCAACAATGAGATTTGGAATTTCTGAAACACAGCTTTAGGGCATTAGTTAAGCTTCGTATTGTTCTACCTTTTTGATATGTACCTACAAAATAATAAATCTAAAAACATTAGACGCATTACTTTAATGAAAGGTGCATTTTGGGTGTGAAGACAAGAAAATTGCTTTTTTCCAAACAGACCTCAATTGTTCAGTTCAGAAGCAGTTAAAGATCTACAATACTGCCAATGACTCATTCTCACTTGTTACTTGTGGTAATATTCCAAATTAAAGGCTTGGTTTCTCGTATCCGAGACTTAGAATCAGTTCAAAGCCGTGCAACAGTGTAAACTTTGAGCAGACCATATAAAATACTGCAATGTTTGGTATGCAACTGCTGGCATCTGCCATGCCTAAAAATAGTATAAGCTGCAACAAGCATGCTGATCTCATCCAATTACAACCCTCCACCTTTAACCAATCTATCTCAAACCACTCTAGATTTTAAAACAAGAATGTTTAATACTGAAGTATTCTCATGCTGAAAATACTCATTACCTTTTATGTAATCTTTCCAGAATGTGCACAATCTGACCTCATTTGTCCTTCTGCCCATAATAGTGAACTGCAATTCAGACACCGATTTTCAAAATCAAAATAAAGCAGAGATGACACATTCTGTTGAAATCAAACCAGGGGAAAAGATCTCAACTGAAGCATATGAAAATAATTTAAAGAATTACAAACCCATTTTGGCATCCATCTTGAAGCTGCTCACATGCACTGAGCTCCGGCACAGCTGATTACAACCTTTTACTTCCTGCTAGGTCGTATAGAGGTTAAATTACATACGTAGCCGTCTGCTGTGTCATTGCACAAATAGCAGATCTAGTCTTTGTGCAGTATTTGACTGCGCAACTGAAATCTACAACAAATCAATGACTGTTTAGGAACTTGTGCAACATAAAAATGCCCGAAACCTGAGAATTAAGATTTTAGTAATGTCCATATTTCCAATATATTTGCTACAGACAAGATTAAGGAATATTATGGTTTGTATTTGCTACAAGGGTAAAAACAAAAATAAACAAAGAGTGATTAGATGAAAGACAACTACCTAACCAAAATTTCTGACTTGACTGATTCAATCCAATGCAACAGCACACAAGACAGCACCGAGGGGGATGAAAATCAACTGAGAAAAAATAGACAAAAGGAGAAATTCATCAATAGGAGGATGTGACTTTAACTGAACAAAAGTCTTAAACAGTAAATACCCTTGTTCTTCCAGTTGCTACTCCAACACTCCATTTCCCAACACAAAAGCAATTCAACCTACAGCTGCTCTCAATTACAAATTCTAGTCCAGAGACAGATATTGAGGGCCTTCAAATTCAGACACTGGAGGCAACTGCATGGAGGCTTAACTAAAATATCAAGTCCAAAACGGTTAACTGCAAAGACAAGGGATTGGTACAACGAATGAAGTCACCTGACCATTTTAATACCAGGCATTGGTTGTAATATACAATCTATCAAAGTAGTTGAGCTGTAAACAAAGTGTGGGGCTGGATGAACACAGCAGGCCAAGCAGCATCTTAAGAGCACAAAAGCTGATGTTTCAGGCCTAGACCCTCTGAGCTGTAAACATGTTGATCAATTCAAGCTTTTTAGACTCAGGTTTTTAATAGGATGAAAATAATTTCTCATACACCAAAGAAGTTTAGATTTTATGAATTCCAAAACAAGATAATCAATATACTTACACCTCTAAGTTTCCAGTTCACAGAGGATATTTATACAAATCTCAAAATTTCCAAAAGTGAAAATGCTTTTAGCATTCAAATTTGCATAGAGTTGCATTAAAGGCATTAAATAACCTATTTTTTGTCTAATTAGTCTGATTACCAACCTTTGTGGGCTGACCTATGTTCTCAATCAAGCAATCCGATTTTGAAATTCTCACTCTTATTTTCAGGTACCTCCATTGCCTTATTTGTGTGTATCTTTGTAACTTCCATGGTACAGGATAACAAGTTGCACCAATATCCTTGCAAGGATGTTCATTTTTTTTTTGGGGGGGGTGGGGGGGGAGGTGGGAGAGAACGGGTTCAATTAGTGTGGCAAGGGAGTGGGAACCAAAGTAAGAAGTCAGCACATGCTGTGATTGCAGACATTAAGGCACATAAGTCTACTATGAAGAACTAGGGAGGGCCAGGTCACTGAACACAGGTGAGGTTGGTGTTTTAAAGTGAAGAGTATTTATTGTAGTGCGAGTAGTCTAACAGGTAATGCACATAAACTTAGAGCTGGGATTAGTACATGGAATTATGTTGCAGCCATTACAGAAACTTGGTTGAAAGAGGAGAGGGCAGGGCTGGCAGCTCAACAGGGTTTAAATGTTTCAGGCATGGTTGGGCACCATGCAAAGGAGTAGGTGAGTTGCATTACTGATTAAGCAGAACATCACAACTGCATCAGGAAAGAACATCTTGAAGGGCACGTCCAGCAAAGCCATATGAACAGAACTCAGGAAAAAGTAAAAGGTGCAATCACAATAATACGGTTATACTATGGGCCTGCCAATTGCCAACAAGAGATAGAGGAACAGATAAGTAGACAGATCAGGGAAGGATGTAAAATGGCAGATTTGTTCTAGTGAGTTATTTCCCAATTTGACTCTGTCAGGGACTCGGATGGGTAGAATTTGTTAGGTGCATCCAGGAGAGCTCCTTGAAACAATATGTAGTCAGGCCAAGTGGGCAAGGTGTCTTACCAGGCCTTTGGGGACAATGATCATACTTCCACAGGTTTAAGATAGTTATTGGTAAGGATAAGACTGGTCTTCAGGCGAAAGTGCTAAATTGGGGAAATGCTAATTACAACAAAGGCCAAACCCACACATGACATGTGGGAGTCTTTTAAAGACCAGTTGGTCAGAATTCAGAACAAGCATGTTCCTGCGAGGATGTAAAAGATATAAACAGCAAGATTCCAGAATCCTAGATAACAGGAGATATTGAAGGTTTAGTCAAAACGGAGGGCGAAACATCCCTAAGGTTTAGAAACCTGAAATCGGTCAAGGTTGTTGATAAATATAAACTAAATTAGGAATTAGAAAGTCTAAAAAGAAGCCATGAAACGTCCTGACAAGTAGGATTAAAGGAGAATCCCAAGGCATCTTATACATATATTTGAAACAGGAGGATAGCTAGGGAAAGCATAGCATGCGTGGACTCAATTACTTTGCATTAGTTTTAACCGAGGAGTTAGTCATGGATGATGGTAAGATTAACAAGGGGTATATTGATATTCCAGGGCATGTCAATATTAAAGGAGGTTGTAGTGTTGGATGTCATGAAAAACATTAAAAACAATAAATCCCATGGCCTGATGGGATCTCTCAGGATACTGAGGGAGACAAGGGAGGAGTTTGCTGGAACCTTGACTGAGATTGTGTCCTCTTCAGCCACAGGCAAGGTCCTAGAAAACTGGAGAATAGACAATGGTGTTGTTTTGTTTAAGGTGGGGGGGCAACAGGGATAATCTAAGAAACAATAGGCTGGCGAGCCTCAGTATGGGGAAAGTACTGAATATGATTCTTAGGGGCAGGATTTACTCACTTTTGGAAAAGAATGGACTTGTTAGGGATAGTCAGCATGGCTTTATCCCAGGGAGATCATGTCTCAAATTTGATTTGAGTGTTTTGAGGAAAGACAAAGATGATTGAAGCAAGTAGGGTAATAAATGTCAACATGGACTTTAGTAAAGCGTTTGACAAGGTTCCTCATGGTTGGCCAGTCTAGAAGATTAAACAATGCAGATCCAGTGAGCTGGAAAGTTGGATACAAAATTAGCACGGTCACAAAATAAAGAGCTCACAAAGTATTTTTCTGACCGGTGGTTTGTGACTAATGGTGTTCCATAAGGATCAGTGCTGGTACCTGTGTTGTTCATAATTTGTAGGATGAAAGTGTCTGTGGTAGGATTAGGAAGTTTGCAGAAGGGAAAAGTTGGTGGAGTAGTGGATAGTGCAGAATGTTTTCAAAAGGTTACAGAAGGATTTGGATCAATTAGAAAACTTGGAGGAAAATAGGTGATTAAAAAGTAGGTCTTTGAGGGTAATAATATCTGGACAGAGGGCAAGGATTCACATTTTTGGGCCACTGGGAACTGTACAAGAGGGATGGGTTCCACCTGAATGGAAAGGGACCAGTAGCCTTAAAGAGATTTGCTAATGCCATTTGGGAGCCTTTAAACCGTGTGCGTGTGTTTTTTTTTTCCGGGGGGGCAGGGGGCGGGGGGTGGTGGTGATAGGCAAAAGCAATAGTAGGAAAGGGCTGAGGCTGGTACTGTAGATAAGGGGAGCAAGTCAAATAGTCAAGGCAGACAACAAGATAAGATTGAGAAATTTAACTGCATTTACTTCAGTGAAAGACGTCCTACAGATAAGGCAGATGAACTTAGGCCATAGTTAGGAACATGGGACTGGGATATAAAAGCTACTACAGAAATGTGGCTCAGGAATGAACAGAACTAGCAGCTTAAATATTCTAGGATATAGATGCTATAGGAAGGATAGAAAGGGATGCAAGAGGGGGAATGGTGATTTTGATCAGGGATAACAATACAGCTGTAATTAGGAAGGATACTCCTGGGAGATCATCCAGTAAAATTAGATGGTTGGAACTGAGAAATAAGAAAGGGATAATCACCTTTTTGGGACTGTATTATACAGCCCCTTATTAGTCGGCAGGAAATTAAGAAGCAAATAGGTAAAGCGATCTCACATATCTGAAAGAATAACAGGGTTATAAATGGTGGGGATTTTAACTTTCCAAATGTAGACTGGGACCATCATACTGTTAAGGGCTTGGATGGGAAGGAATTTTCTGTGTATACTAGAAAACTCTTATTTAGTATGTGGACGTACCTGCTCGAAGGAGCGACACTTGACCTTCTCTTGGGAAATAAAGGCAGGGCTAGTGACTGAAGTATCAGTGGGGGAGCTCATTGGGTCAAAGTGATCATGTGGAAAGGTTAGAACTAACCAAGAACTTAAAGTTCGAAACTGAAGGAAGGCCAATTTTGATGGTTTCAGAAACTTGTTGATTGGGGGAGGCTATTTACCGATAAAAGGGAAGATTGGGAAGTGGGAGGCCTTTCAAAATGAGACAATGAGAATTCAGAGATACGATGATCCTGTTAGCTTGGAAGGACAAAGCTGGAGGCAGGATGACCCATTGAAACAGAGACTGATCGAGGAAAAAAAAAGAGCTATAAGTAGCTGGGATTGAGCAAATCCCAAGAGTGCAAGGGCAATAGGAGTATACCTGAAGGAAATCAGGAGGGCAAAACAGAAACCCTAGATAGCCTCAGCAAATAGAGTTAGAGAGTGACTTTGAATTCTCCTTAAGTACATTACGGGCAAAAAAGCAACTCAGGAGACAATATGGCCCCTTAAAGATCAAAGTGGCCATCAACATGTGGAACCACAAAAGCTAGGGAATGCAGGGAAATAAATAGTGATGTTTTGAACAGAGTTCATATTACAGAAGAGCAGGTGTCGAGTTCTTAAAACACATTAAAAGGTAGATAAATCCCCAGGACCTGATCGGATGTTTCCCAGAACTTTTGGCAAGCTAGAGAAGAGATTACTGGGAACGCTTAGACTGTTTTTGCTGGAGCACAACCTGACAAAAGTATATAAAATTACAGAGATAAAATGGTGTGGAGCTGGATGAACACAGCAGGTCAAGCAGCAAGAGCAGGAAAGCTTGACGTTTCGGGTCAGGACACTTCTTCAGAAAAAGGGTCTGAAGAAGGGTCCTGACCAGAAACGTCAAGCTTTCCTGCTCCTCCGATGCTGCTTGGCCCGCTATGTTCATCCAGCTTCACACAGTATTATCTGCAGCATCGGCAGTTCCTACTATCTCTGTATAAAATTAGAGATGGTTTGGATAGGGTGGGTAGTCAATGTCTTTCTCCAAGGTGGAAATATCAAATACCTGGGGCCACAGGTTTAAGGTGAAAGGGAGGTGGTTTTCAAAAAATGTTTCAACTCGCGAGGCATATTGTTTAAGAAAAAAAAGAGGTGGTAGGTGCCTGGAACACACTGCCAGGGGAGGCGGTAGAAGCAGATAAAGATAGCAACACTTAAGAAGCATTTAGACAAATATTGACAGGCAGGGAAGAGGCGCACAGGAACAACATGCAGGCAGATGTGATTGGTTTAAAGTGGCATCATGGCTGGTGTACACACGGTGGATTAAAGGGCCTGCCCTTGGCCTGTACTGTTAGGTCAAGAGAAAAACATCTCAGCATATATCTTTCAATTCCCTCCTGTCAGATTTCATTTTGAAAACAACTGAAGTAAATGCCAGTTTGTAGGTGGTAGATACTTAAGTAAATAGTTTTCACCTTTCCCTAATTGGTTTATTAAAAACCAATATATATTTATAGTCTCCTAGTTTTCGGTTATCTCAAGCGGAAAAAATTTCTCTGAATATTTGTCCTGTTAAGCCATTCATAAAAATCTTTTATTCAGTCACCTCCAAGATTTCTTTTTAGGAAAAAGGTCCAACCTATTCAATCGTTCCAGATTGCTGTAATTCTTAAAAGTGCAACCTGATTAGTGTCTTGTATAAGTTTAGAAAACATCACTTTTGAATCAACTTCCCCCAGAAATAAATTTCATGATTCAGAAATGCTTGTGAAACACTTTCGTACCTGAAATACTGCCTTCAATGAAATGTTCACTCACACATTTAAAAGCACTTTGCTCAGCTATGTCAGTTTCATTTTTAAACGATTGGTATGAAAAGTAGAAGCATTACCTGAGTACATCATCTATCTCATTTTCATTACAAGTTCAAGTTCATTTGCCATAAATTTGGGGACAGTTATCTAACATCATTTTGTATTAAGCTACAGCTTTTTTCTTTATGAATTATACCCTCCAATTTGCTATTATCTGCTATTTAGTAGATTTATTTTCCCCCAAATTCCAAACTATGAACTTACATTATGAATACTATGGAACACCCTTTGCTGTATTACTCAGAATATCTTAAACACTTAATCTGAATAGCTGCCCTTTGTATCTATTTTCAGATATTTTTACATTGCAGCTGTAATGGGAGGAATGAGTGTGGGAGAATGCACTGACAACAAAGCCTCAATACTCCAGTCACACCATTGATTGAATCACAAAAAATGGCCAACTGATTCTCTTTCGTAGCAGGAATGGTATCCAGAGTTACAGTCTTTCAGCTGGTGTCTTTAATGAACTTAATATAATCTGTTTACTAAAACATCAACCTTATTCTTGAAAGAGGACACAAAACCTGGTCAAAACATGAATTTCAATCTGGAAATTGGGACAATGCCTTAATCCCAAAAGCAGACACACTCGGGCACAAAAACACAACAGGGTTCAGAGATGACACTTAAGAAAAGGCAAAGAGAAAAGAACACTATTGGCCAAGGGTCTGAAAACCAAAGAAGAAAATTCAATGACTTCTCACATTTCACCTCATTTCCTAGCGACAAAATTGATGGAAGATGTTCAGCTGGATCAGAGACTTCAGAAAGGTGGCAACAGCTCAGCTTCTCAGGGTTTAAGATAACCATACATCCTGATATTTGGAACCTTCATCAGGCTCCCAGAATTTCTACTGACAGCAGGAGATACCTCCAATTCCTGGTGTTTCCTCCTTACTAACCACTGAAGTTTAGAAAGCAGAAACAAGTCCAGAAACTGCTGCTGGGGCAACCATTAGCATTGAAGATCCACAAGTTTTTCCAACAATTACCATGAACCCTATATGGAATTTCTCTCCAAATGTTGCTCATCTTTTCTCAAAAACCATTTGACTTTCAGTAAACAGCAGGTAAACCAGAGAACATACTAAACTGTTGACTTAAATTCCAAGAAATCACATGGTAAATTTTCAATCCACGAAACTCCAAACAGGTCCAAATCCCTCAGTTTTTGACTTAGTCCTTAAATATAAATGTTCATTCCCAATAATGCTATCTACTTAGCAAATTATGCCATTACTTCTCACATGTCAAAATTTCTCTCAAGTCTGTGGTATTGTAAAGGTCCTTTGAAAATCTAACATAGGACATCTACTACATTATACTTGACCATTCCGTTACTTCCAACAAATTCAGTTGTTAAGAACGGTTTAGCCTTGCAGAATTCACACTGACAGACATGTTTTGTCTGTTGTCTTAAACAAAAGTTGTAACACCGAAAGCAAAGTCACTTGGACCATTACGCCTTCGGCGCCAATGCAACAGGAATTATTTTCTCAACCTATTTCAATTGTCCTCATCTTATATTCTTCATTCAACCAATACGTTTAATTATATGACCTTAGCCTGAGAAGTCAATCCTTTTGAAGTAGATTGTTTTTAGGGAGCTTTTGTAAAAATTCTTGTAAGTAATAAGGTAATGAATCTGTGTGTTTTGGTGTGAACAGAGATAGACAATTAATCTACATCACCATATTTTCCACACTCTTGGGTTGCACAGTAGCTCAGTGATTACCATTGTGCATTACAACACCAAGGACACAGGTTCGATTCCATCCTCTGGCAACTGTCTGCGTGGAATCTGCACATTCTCCCAGTGTCTGCATGGGTTTCCTCCTACAGTCCAAAGATGTGCAAGTTAAGTTGATTGGCCATACTAAATTTCCCATATAGTGCCCAAGGATGTCAGGGTTCCGGAATAAATTTGGGAGGGGGAGGGGGTGGGGGGGGAGGGGGAAGATGGAGAGAAAAGAAGATAGGTGGAGAGTATAAGTGGGGAGGTAGGGAGGGGATAGGTCAGTCCAGGGAAGACGGACAGGTCAAGGAGGTAGGATGAGTTTAGTAGGTAGGAGATAGAGGTGCAGCTTAGGGTGGGAGGAAGGGATGAGTGAGGGGAAGAACAGGTTAGGGAGGCAGAGACAGGTTGGACTGGTTTTGGGATGCAGTGGGTGGAGGGGAAGAGCTGGGCTGGTTGTGTGGTGCAGTGGGGGGGGGGGACGAACTGGGCTGGTTTTGGGATGCGGTGGGGGAAAGGGGAGATTTTGAAGCTGGTGAAGTCCACATTGATACCATTGGGCTGCAGGGTTCCCAAGCGGAATTATGAGTTGCTGTTCCTGCAACCTTCAGGTGGCATCATTGTGACACTGCAGGAGGCCTATGATGGACATGTCATCTAAAGACTGGGAGGGGGTCTGGAAATGGCTTGCGACTGGGAGGTGCAGTTGTTTATTGCGAACCGAGCGGAGGTGTTCTGCAAAGTGGTCCCCAAGCCTCCGCTTGGTTTCCCCAATGTACAGGAGGCCACACCGGGTACAATGGATGCAGTATAACACACACCCATCCCTTCCTCCCACCCCAAGCCGCACCTCCATCTCCTACCTACTAACCTCATCCCACCTCCTTGACCTGTCCGTCTTCCCTGGACTGACCTATCCCCTCCCTACCTCCCAACCTACACTCTCCTCTCCACCTATCTTCTTTTCTCTCCATCTTTCAGTCCGCCTCCCCCTCTCTCCCTATTTATTCCAGAACCCTCACCCCATCCCCCTCTCTGATGAAGGGTCTAGGCCGAAAACGTCAGCTTTTGTGCTCCCGAGATGCTGCTGGGCCTGCTGTGTTCATCCAGCCTCACATTTTATTATCTTGGATTCTCCAGCATCTGCGGTTCCCATTATCAAGGATGTCCGGTTAGGTGGATTAGCAATAGGGAATGCAAGGTGACAATGATATGGTAGGGACGTGGTTCTAAGTGGAATTGTCTTGAGGATCAGTGTGCTCTAGGTAGACCAAATGATCTGCTTCTATGCTATAGGGATTCAATAATTATGAACTTCTGCAAATTCACTTTCTATATGACTAACACTTACATTGAGAGAATGCAAATAGGATTATAAAAACAATGTGTCCATAAATATATTGGGAGAAAATAGTTATTATTTTTAAAATACTTATGGAAAATTTGTTTTTATATTCCTTGTTGGCACTCAATTAAATATTTCCCTCGTGTTATTTTGAACATAATAAAAAACAGTAAATAATATCTAATCTTTGACATGCCACTCATTTTGCCCAATAATATGCTTTTTCTGTTAAGCTTAAAACTGCTTTTTTTGTTTTTTAAGAAAAGTTAACCATAAATGGTGGCTCCCTCTTCAGAATTTTATTCTGTTAGAATGCATCTATTCTACATATCTTGAAACAACCTCTATTGACCTATCTCAACTTAATTTGCTGGTTCATTTTAGCTGGCTCTGCTTTCATGTTTGCATTCTCTCTCGCTCTCTCATCCTGCTTAACTGAAATGTTAGCTTTAAAATGTGACACTAACCCATTTTTTGGAAAAAACAGAGTAAACATTTCGGGTCCAATGACCGTTCCGATGAAGGGTCACCGGACCTAAAATGTTAACTTTTTCCTTCACAGATGCTGCCAGGCCTGCTGAGCTTTTCCAGCAACCTGGTTTTTGTTCCTGATTTACAGCATCCTGAGGTCTTTTGGTTTTTAAACTCACTTTTATTAACTACTCATTTAAGTTATTAATTTATTGCTTTGGAATTTTCTACAATTTCTACAAATATTCATGTTTGCTGTTGTGTAAAACCTCATACATCTGAAATTTACACAGCAGGCCCCTACTTTACAACAATAGTCTCAGGTCTACTCTTCTCCCCCTTCAAACCAAACATATAATGCTATGGTGTTATAGTTGCGGCCACCTAGGGTGCCTTCACTGTAAGGTGATTAATAAATAGTTTTGCACTGCACAATGCCAAGTCTAAGAATTGCCTGCTCTCTGGGTGGGTCCAGAACATGCTGTTCGAAGAAATTACCTGGAAAACAATACTCTAATCAGCTGCCTATACTTGTCTAATTTTTCCAGTTGATATGCAAATCAAAATCCCTCAAATCACCTTTCTTCCTTTTTATTCCATCCTACCGTGTAGGCACCACTTCCCCATGAGATTTCTTGCCTTTTTCATTTCATTTCTAAGCAAACTGCTGCTTCATCTTGATTTCCTTAACTCAGGTCAATCTGTTTTATGATGAAATCCTTCTGATTTTAGATCACTATCATACACATTCTGTAATACTCTCATTGACCTGCTACATGATTGTCCAACCTTTGTGCAAGGGGAGGGCACATTTCAATTTCTCTCACGCAGGAATCACAGATGATGCAAAGAAATATGGCTACAGTTAACAAACTGATTAACTCAGTTCCAGGATATCATTGCAATAGTTCAATAAAGTATTTGACCAAAGAATCTTAGGCTATTTCAAACTACCTTCCCTTCAGCATAAGATGAAAGCACTCAGCATGGAGTGCAGAGTGCACTGTTTTTGACGATTCTTCCATCCAAGTAACACCCTTTAACTCCAAACAATTGTTTCCAGTCAATCTTCTGCATACTCTGTCTCTCTTCTTTACACAAGATCAGTTATTTCTTTCATAAATGAAGAAATGTTCTCAACAAGCTGTTCTGGACAGCCTAATGAAACCCCTACATATCAGTACTCACTAACTTGAAATAAATTTGAAGACTTTGCCTGCAGCAGGCATCAGTCCAATTCATCAACAGAGCAAGTATTTTTCAAAGTTGGAAGGATACTGATAAGACTGTAGACACAATTGGCAGCCACAAGCCAAAACCAACCTGATTTAGTTATGTAGTATATTCAAAGGTATGCAGATTAAGTAAGTCGGCCTACTGAAATTATTCAGTGTTCAGGAATGCACAGGTGGGCTACTCTTCAGGGGGTTGGTGTAGACCCAATGGGCCAATTGGCCTCCTTCCGCACAGTAGCAATTCCATGTTTGTATGGAACAATGTATCGAATGCAGACAAGGCCAATTATTTAAAGGAGATTTTACACAAAAAATTAAGTGATTTTAAAAAGTTCGAACTGAATCATGCAGTATTAAAATGGGATGCGAATGATTGCCCTTGACATCATTAAAATCACCTGGTCAAAATCCTCAAACTCTCCCCAGTAGCAGAGGGTAAAGCTACAGCAAATGAATTGCAACGGTTCAAGGTGACAGCTCACCACTTTCTTGGACAACTAGGATGGACAATAAATGGTGCCCCAGTCAACACCTACATCCCTTGAATGCATAAAGCACCAAAGTATATATATTTTTTTGAACCATGCTAAAACAAAAACCAAAAAAAGTCAAGCTTACATTGTGCAACATAGGTGCTGTGCACTATCATACAGCACTGAAACAGACCTTTTGGTCCATCTCAGCTTTCCAAACCAAACTAGCCCCATTGTCTGCATTTGGCCCATATCCCTCTAAATCTTGATAAAAACCTCAAAGAACTGTGGATCTGTAAATCAGGAACAAAAACAAAGTTTCTGGAAAAGCTCAGGTCTGGCAGCATCTGAAGAAAAACAAAAAATCAGTTAACGTTTAGGTCAGGTGACCCTTCCTCAACAGTTCTGAGGAAGGGTCAGTGGACCCGAAACATTAACAGATTTTTTTCTTCACAGATGCTGCCAGACCAGAGATGTCTCAGCAACTTCTTTTTTTCGTTCCCTGTAAACCTTTCCTTTTTATGTACCTGTCCAAACATCTTCATTTCATCAGATATTACAGATTCCATGGCATGAAACTTACATTCCATTTGCAACTCATTGGCTTTGCACGTGTGCTTTCAAGAATCAAAACAAATTCATAGATCCACCTTCTGACCAAACATTTTACAGCTTTAAAACATGATGATTAATCATTGAAAGTAACATAACCATCTTGGGTAGATTTTTGAAAATGATTTAGAGTTGTACATATCAAGCTTGAAGCCTGAATTACATTTGAAAATACTGAGTTGCTATCAATGAACAGGTTGCCAACTGAATGGTAATATTCAAATTTAAAGCTGCACAGATTTCAGTTCTCATTGAAGTTATACGTTGGGTGCTCACCAAGCCTAAACAGGCCTAGTTATTGTATGCACTAATGTTTGAACTCATTTTAGAGTTTGCACACAAACTAGCTTAATACAGGCACACAAAAATCACAATGTTCGGACTAATGCCTTTGCAGAGTTTGGCAGAACAGACAAGTCCAATGACATGCAATGCCTAGTTAAATTGTCCAGGTAGGATAATTTTTGAAAATATTTTGCAAATTCCAAATATGTTGGGTTATGTACAACCAGTTGATGTTCTCACAGGTATACTCTCTCTTTTAGCTGTACAGGTAGATATGAAAACTCCCACAGCATTAGAATCAGAGGTCTACAGTACAGAAATTGGTCTTTTCAGCTCACTGACTCTGTGCTGGTCAAAAACAAAATGACCCAAGTATTCTAATCCCAGTTTGCAACACCTGGCCCACATCTTTGTATGCCTAGACATCACAAAAGCACATCTAAATATTTCTTAAACACCGACCATTTCTGCCACTACTACTCTTACGAGCAGCGAGTTCTACTCTCAATGGACCTTTCTCCCCACCTCATATACCCTCGAAGTCTCCCACTCCTTACCTTAAATTAAATAATGATCACAGACATTGCCCCTTCCTTCAAAGGAGAGGTTCTTGCCCCTCAATCTTACACATCTCAAATCAATTCACTCTACTGTAAGGAAAGCGACATCAGAACAACCAATCACTCTTCATAACTAAAACTTTCCAGACCATTATCATATACTAGTAAATCGCCTTCGTACCCTCTCCAATATAATCACATCCCTCCGATGAAATGGATTCCAGAACTGCACACAATATTCTAGCTGTGACCTAACCAACCATTTAAGTTCCAGCATAATCATCTTGCTCAAACTGTAAGCCTCAGCTAAGGAAAACAAGTTTGTCATATACCTTCTTAACCATTATCTACCTGTCCCACTACCTTAAGGGACTGCTGGTCATATATACCAAGGTCCCTCTGATCCTCATTTTATCCCCACAGGGTCCTTTTGTTCATCTGCAAGGCTTCCGACAAGGTTCCACCTGAAGTCTAAGTCCACAAGGTCAAATGCACTTCCCTCATTCACAAACCTGATTAATTTTTCAAAAAGGTAATCAAGTGGTCAGATATGACCTCCACCTTAACAAAACCATGCTGACTATTTTTGATTAATCTCTGCCTCTCCAAATAACGATTAATTCTGTGCCTAAGGCCAGTCGGGAAACAATTCTTTAGTTTCCTGGTTTATCCCTGGCTTCCTACTTGAATAGTAGTGTCACAATAGCAGAGTAGGGAGGAAATAGCAGGGGCACTGGCAATAACTTTCATTTGTTCTCTTGCCACAGGTGAGGCACAAGAGGACTGGAGTACAGCCAATGTCCTACTGTTATTTAAGAAAGGAGCAAGGGTTAAACCAGGAAACTGCAAGCCAGTTGATCTAACAACAACACTTCATTTCGAACCATACTAACATCCTCAACCACAAAACACCACTATGGTCCCTTAATGGGCCCTACTCTTTTCCCTAGTTATCCTTTTATCCTTAATGAACTTGTAAACAACTTAGGATTTTCCTTTATTTTACCTACCATTATTCTTTCATGCCCCCTTTTTTGCTCTCCTAATTTCCTTTTTCTAAGTTTCCTCTTTCATATTCTGTACTCCTTTAAGGCTTCTGCTGTTTTGAGCCCTTGGTATCTGTCATAAGCCTCCCTTTTTCTCTTTATCCAATCCTGTATATCCCCTGTATCCAGGGTTCACAGCATCGGTTGGTACCATCCTTTGACTTTGTTAGAACTTGGTAGCCCTGTTACTCTATTTCCTTCTCGAGCATACTCCACTGCTCTGGCAAAATTTGCCTAAAAATTAAAAAGAAACAGCTCATTTACATGATACTCACAAATAGCATTACTTTTTCCAATCAACATCCAAAAACCATACAAGTAATCAATGTGATGAATATACAGGCGGCAGTCTACAAATGAACAGTACTGATGAATTACTTTAATTCGTAGTTAGATCAGATCTATGATGTGTCAGGACAACAAGCAAGAAAAATGAAGTTTAACAATCAGATTTGCCTGTTCAATAATACCAGAGGTTTACAAAAGATGCAAAAAAAAGAGAAAAACACCAAAAACCTGGTAATTTTCTGACTCAAACATAAGCCACAGCTGGAGTAGCTTACAATCATTCAAAACTTTATGGGGGGGATATGAACAGGGATGAAACAGAGAGGGGGGGGGTAGAGAGAACAATTATTAATTTTATAAAATTATACAGCATGCATGATGCCCTTTGTCCACGATGTTTATGCTTGCCAATTAGTTACATTCCAAGCTCTTTCACCAGACCGATGCATTTTTGTAGTTATCCAAATAAGTTCGTAAGATTATGCAATTCTCCAGAAATTTACTGCTCACTCCACCACTTCTCATTTCCCTTTGGTTCTTTTGCAAAGAAGTTTCTGCTGTCTGGCTATTGATCAATTTACCAGTAGAAACAGTTTGTCCTCACATTTATCACCTTTATTAAATGACTCCCTTAACACGTTTGGGGTTGGTTAGCTGAACGGCTAATTTGCAATGCAGTGTGATACCAGAGTTCAATTACCATACTGACTGAGGTCTGCGTGAAGATCCGGCCTCTCAAACACCCTCTTGTTTGAGGTGTGATCATCCTCTGTTTAAACCACCAGTCATTTCTCTCTAATGGCAAAGCAGCTGTACGGTGCCCTGGCAAATGCCAGCATCTCTTCGCATGACTTGCTCTTCAAGGCCTTGTTTAACATCCTTCCCAAAGGGCAGTAATTCAGTAACCAGTGAATTACAAATATTGGTGCAATTTTTTGCTTTGCTTTTAGACTCTTATAGCTGTGTGCATAAGGACGAGGATCCCATGCTTTTTAAGCCTGATCAACTTCTCCTAGCCCCAAATACTTAGGTTTTTGATCCCTCTGTACCCCTTCAAAATTTACGTAGCCTCAGTCTGACTTTCAAAATGCATAGTGTCACAACATTTTGCATTAAACTTCATGATAGGTAACTGCCCATCTTACCATTCTTCACCCTCAAGTTTGCCACTTTCTTTCCTAAAATATTAGTTTTGTTTTCTGCATCTTAGCCGATTTCACATCCCTAGCTCTACTGGCCTCAAATCCCAGAGATTTCAGTTTTGCAAAGTCTATAGTCCACCACCATATATGCATCATCACCACTCCAATCACTTTATTAAATAACACAATCAAGTTTGTCAGGTTAGAGTTCAGGAATCCTGCAGCTAGTAAACTCACCCCTTAAAACCTATTTGCCATCTACAATGCACAAGTCAAGAATGTGACACAGTAAACCCAACTTGCCTAGATAAGTGCAGTTCAAACAACAGAGGTTTGGCATCATTCAGGACAAAGTAGCCCAGTCATGTGACACCACATCCCTCCATCATAATGCTCACTGTAGCAGCATGTACAAGATATACTGAAGAAATCCTCCAAGTCTCCTTCAAGAGCACCTTCCAAACCTACAACCACTACCATCTAAAGGAACATGGGCAGCAAATGCAAGGGAACATCACCCCCTGCAAATTCCCCAAGCCAATCACCATCCTAACATAGGATGATATGTTTCTTTCTGTGTCACTGGATCAAAAGTGTTGGAACTCCCACCTTGATGCAATTATGAGTATACAAGCAGCAAGTGAACAGCTGCAGTTTAAGGATGCAGTTCACCATTACTTTCTCAAGGGTAACAAGAGAGATAGGCAAGAAATGCTGCCCTAGACAGCGATACCCACTTCCTATAAAAGCAAGAAAAAATAATATGTGGCGAGCATCCCAAAAAACTGCAAGAGACCAAGTACAACAAAAAAAAGGATCATTTCAAGAAGTTCAATGAACAGATGAGTAAATCAGTGATACAGGGCATTTGGCCATAGAAAAAACAAACATTCACATGAATTAAATGGATATCACCAAAAAAGTTGAGAATGTGAAGTCTGAAAAGTTAAGATGTTATGAGAAAACACTTTAAAATTAAGCTTGCAATTGCAAATTAAAGAAAAAGATAAATCATATGAAGACACTCGAAATCAATAAGGCAGATTTAGATCATAAGAACATGGGAACTAGGAGGCGGCGGCTCTTTGGCCCTTTGAGCCTGCTCCGCTATTCAATAAGATCATAGCTGATCTTTTTGTGGACTCAGATCCACTTACCCACGTTCTCACCGTATCCCTTAATTCCTTTATCATTCAAAAAAAATCTACCTTAGTTTTAAAAACATTTACTGAAGTAACGTCAACTACTTCACTGGGCAAGGAATTCTACAGATTAACAACCCTGAGTGAAGAAGTTCCTTCTCAATTCAGTCCTAAACCTGCCCCATCTAATCTTGAGGCTACGCCCTCTTGTCGTAGCTTCACCTGCCAGTGGGAACATCTACTCTACTTCTATCTTATCTATTCCCTTCATAATTTTATATGTTTCTATAAAGATACCCCCTCAATCTTCTGAATTTCAAAGAATATAATCCCAATCTACTCAGTGTCTCTTCATAAACCAACTCCCTCAACTCCGGAACGAACCTAGTGAACCTGCTCTGCACCCGCTCCAATGCCAGTACATCCTTTCTCAAGTAAGGAGACCAAAACTGGATACAGTACTCCAGGTGTGGCCTCACCAGCACCTTGTACAGCTGCAGCACAACCTCTCCGCTTTTAAACACAATCCCTTTAGCAATGAAGGGCAAAATTCCATTTGCCTTCCTAATTACTTGTGGTACCTGAAGTCCAACCTTGTGATTCATGGACAAGGACACCCAGGTCCCTCTGCATAGCAGCGTGTTGTAACTTTTTGCCATTCAAGTAATAATCCCTTTTACTATTACTCCTATCAAAATGTATGACTTCACATTTATTCACACTGTATTCCATCTGCCAGACCTTTGCCCACTCACTCAACGTATCTATGTTTCTCTGCAAAGTTTCAGTCCTCTGCACACTTTGTTCCGACACTCAGCTTAGTGTCATCTGCAAACTTTGACACCCTACATGTGGTCCCCAACTCCAAATCATCTATATAAATTGTAAATCAGGCCAACAGTGAAAACTTCTGCATTTTTAAATCCTACTTTACACTTAAACAAGGAGGATTTGAAGATCAATAATATAAAATACAAAACACTAATTAATCAATGTGGCATAACCTGTGGAGAAAGTTAATTTTTCAGGTTGATAACATTCTGATGAAGGGATGGGATTGAAGTGAATAGTAAAGCTATATTTAAGGGAGACCTGACAACACAAGGGAGATGGAATTAAAGCATTGCAGAGATAAGATTTAGAAAAACAAATGAGCGAGAAAACAAGATAGGAGCATAAATATTAGCAAGGACTAGTTGGGTCAAGTAGTCCGTTTCTGTGTTGTGCATCCTATGTCAGGGTTAGTCCTACAGCACAGTATACCATGCATATCATTCTCAAGGTTGCAAGACACACCTATCAAGGAACCATGATCTGTTACAAAAAATTGCCTTTGGTGCAAATAATTGTTAAGAGACTATAATAACAACAAAACTATTTAAGGCTATAACTGAAGGTTCCAAATGGTAGAGAAATAGGCCTCATGCCAAGAAACTCAAATGTTAGCATCTAAAAAGATACGAGTATTAAGATATGAGAAGCAAGTTACTCAAATCAAGGCTGTGCCACAATTCAATTAGATCACGATATAGTGATGAGTTTTGGATCTCTTTACTGGTCTTTTGTCCCCAGTACAAAAATCTAACAAAAACAAAACCCAGTCTTATAAGTTTAATGATCACACGTATGAACATATGGAACGGCAGTAGGGTATTTTTGACCTTCAAGCTTGCTCCACGATTTAAAAGGACAAGGTTGGTCTGATTTTAAACTCAAATCCATATTACAGCCTACCAATTTTTGCATTAAAAATATTCAAAGATTCTGCCTCCATCACCTTGATGGAATAGTTCCAAAGCACATGACCTTCAGAGGAGATTTGGCTTTATTTCAAGTTTTAAATGAATGACTCATTTCTTTAAAATAGCCATTTCTAAGTTGTCCTATCGGAAGAAACATCCTTTCCACCCTGTCAAGCCTCCCTGAGGATCTTGCATATTTCAAACAAGTCATCTCATACTCTTCTAAACTCCAATGATACAAGCCTAAAGCCTTTCCTCAAGATGACATACCTATTCCAGGTGTTAATCCAGCAAAACTTCTCTGAACTTCAACAGTTACATGCTTCCTTAAATAGAGAAATCTATAAAGTATGCAGTACTCCAAAATGTGTTGTCACCAGCGCCCTATTCAAATAAAGCATAACCTCACAACTTTTGTACTCCATTTCATTCAATAAATAAAATTCTACTGGCTTTTCTAATTATTTGTATTTTCAAGCTGACCTCTTGAATTTCATGCTCTTGGATGCCCAGATCCCTCTGCATCTCAGAGTTCTACTCTCTGAATGTGAGAGACTTTTGTGTCAAAATGAACATTTTCCCAAATTGTACTCCATTTGCCAGATCTTTGCCTATCTACTAGACTTGTGACTTGCTCACAAAAGGATATAAAAGAGGCTACACCTCACACCCTTATTTATCTTTGCACCAACAAATTTAGTAACCATGCCTTGGTTCCAAAATTCAAATTATTTCCGAAACCTGTAAAGAAGCAAAGCCCCAGCACTAATCCCTATGGCACAACATCTGTTTCATTTTGCCAGAAAATAACTCAACATCCGCACTGTTTCTTGATAATTAAGCGAAGTCCTATCCATACCAGAACCTTACCCCAACACGAGTTATTTTCCACAATAACCTTTGAGGCGGCACCCCACCCAATGCCTTCTAGAAATTACAATATAAATCCAATGGTTCCACCTTATGCCAGTACATGGTAATTCTTCAAACAGCACCAATAGAACGGGTTTAACATGATTTCCCTCCCACAAAACCATGTTGACTCTGACTGAATACCCTGAAATTTATCGAAATGACCTATTTTCACATCATTAATAATAGCTTCCAATGAATTCCCTACAACAGATGTTAAGTCAATTCATTTCCTGCTTGTTGTCACCTTCCCTTTTTGGAAAAATTAACTACTTTTGAATCTAATGTAACTTTTCCCTAATCTAGAAAATTTTGAAAATTTAAAAATCAACACGTCACCTATTTCATTAATGAGAGATAATGGGAACTGCAGATGCTGGAGAATCCAAGATAATAAAACGTGAGGCTGGATGAACACAGCAGGCCAAGCAGCATCTCAGGAGCACAAAAGCTGACGTTTCGGGCCGAGACCCTTCATCAGAGATGGGGAGGAGGAGAGGGTTCTGGAATAAATAGGGAGAGAGGGGGAGGCGGACCGAAGATGGAGAGAAAAGAAGATAGGTGGAGAGAGTATAGGTGGGGAGGTAGGGAGGGGATAGGTCAGTCCAGGGAAGACGGACAGGTCAAGGAGGTGGGATGAGGTTAGTAGGTAGATGGGGATGCAGCTTGAGGTGGGAGGAAGGGATGGGTGAGAGGAAGAACAGGTTAGGGAGGCAGAGACAGGTTGGACTGGTTTTGGGATGCAGTGGGTGGAGGGGAAGAGCTGGGCTGGTTGTGTGGTGCAGTGGGGGGGGGGGGGGGGACGAACTGGGCGGGTTCAGGGATGCGGTCGGGGAAGGGGAGATTTTGAAACTGGTGAAGTCAACATTGATACCATTAGGCTGCAGGGTTCCCAGGCGGAATATGAGTTGCTGTTCCTGCAACCTTCGGGTGGCCTCATTGTGGCACTGCAGGAGGCCCATGATGGACATGTCATCTAAAGAATGGGAGGGGGACTGGAAATGGTTTGCGACTGGGAGGTGCAGTTGTTTGTTGCGAACCGAGCGGAGGTGTTCTGCAAAGCGGTCCCCAAGCCTCTGCTTGGTTTCCCCAATGTAGAGGAAGCCACACCGGGTACAGTGGATGCAGTAAACCACATTGGCAGATGTGCAGGTGAACCTCTGCTTAATGTGGAAAGTCATCTTGGGGCCTGGGATAGGGGTGAGGGAGGTGGTGTGGGGGCAAGTGTAGCATTTCCTGCGGTTGCAGGGGAAGGTGCCGGGTGTGGTGGGGTTGGAGGGCAGTGTGGAGCGAACAAGGGAGTCACGGAGAGAGTGGTCTCTCCGGAAAGCAGACAGGGGTGGCGATGGAAAAATGTCTTGGGTGGTGGGGTCGGATTGTAGATGGCGGAACTGTCGGAGTATGATGCGTTGTATCCGGAGGTTGGTGGGGTAATGTGTGAGAATGAGGGGGATCCTCTTTGGACAGTTGTGGCGGAGGCAGGGTGTGAGGGATGTGTTGCGGGCAATTCCAGGTTCAAGGTACAACATACGTTCCAGGTACAACACCTCACACACCACCCTCACCGCAGCTGCTGCAGCCCACCCCGATTATCTAACCGCCGACGGAACCCCGCCCACAGCCTCAACAGCCAGCAACCCCAGAGGAGACAGCCACATTGAGCCCTGCCGCATCTTCACCATCCCCCCAGACCTCCCACTGACTGAGGACAAGCGGTCAGTCCTTAGTAAGGGGCTCACCTTTGTCCCCCTACAACCACACATCAACAAATACCAGTCACGATTGGACATAGAGCAGTTTTTCCGCCGTCTTCGCCTCCATGCCTACTTCTTCAACCGGGAGCCTAACCCTCCCTCTACTGGCCCCTTCACCCGCTTCCAACACAAGTCCTCCTCCTGGACACCACCCCCAGGCCTCCTACCCTCCCTCGACCTCTTCATCTCCCACGGCGGTCGAGACATTAACCACCTCAACCTCTCCACCCCTCTCACCCACTCCAACCTCTCCCCTGCAGAACGGGCAGCCCTCCGCTCCCTCCGCTCCAACCCCAACCTCACCATCAAACCCGCAGACAAGGGTGGCGCAGTTGTAGTCAGGAACACTGACCTCTACATCGCCGAGGCCAGACACCAACTCTCCGACACCACCTCCTACCGCCCCCTCGATCATGACCCCACATCCGAGCACCAAACCATCATCTCCAACACCATTCATGACCTCATCACCTCAGGGGGCCTCCAACCTCATTGTTCCCCAACCACGCACGGCCCGTTTCTATCTCCTTCCCAAAGTCCACAAACCTGCCTGCCCTGGTCGACCCATCGTCTCAGCCTGCTCCTGCCCCACCAAACTCATCTCCACCTATCTGGACTCCATTTTCTCACCTTTGGTCCAGGAACTCCCTACCTACGTCCGTGACACCACCCACGCCCTCCACCTCCTCCAGGACTTCCAATTCCCTGGCCCCCAACACCTCATCTTCATCATGGACGTCCAGTCCCTATATACCTGAATTCCGCATGCAGATGGCCTCAAGGCCCTCCACTTCTTCCTGTCCCACAGGCCCGACCAGCCCCCTCCACCAACACCCTCATCCGCCTAGCCGAACTCGTCCTCACCCTCAACAACTTCTCTTTTGACTCCTCCCACTTCCTACAGACTAAGGGGGTGGCCATGGGCACCCACCTGGGCCCCAGCTATGCCTGCCTCTTTGTAGGTTACGTGGAACAGTCCCTCTTGCGCACCTACACAGGCCCCAAACCCCACCTCTTCCTCCGGTACATTGATGACTGTACCGGCACCGCCTCGTGCTCCCCAGAGGAGCTCGAACAGTTCATCCACTTCACCAACACCTTCCACCCCAACCTTCAGTTCACCTGGGCCTTTTCCAGCACATCCCTCACCTTCCTGGACCTCTCAGTCTCCATCTCAGGCAACCAGCTTGTTACTGATGTCCATTTCAAGCCCACCGACTCCCACAGCTACCTAGAATACACCTCCACCCACCCACCCTCCTGCAAAAATTCCATCCCCTATTCCCAATTCCTCCGCCTCCGCCGCATCTGCTCCCACGATAAGACATTCCACTCCCGCACATTCCAGATGTCCAAGTTCTTCAAGGACCGCAACTTTCCCCCCAGTGATCGAGAATGCCCTTGACCGCGTCTCCCTCATTTCCCGCAACACATCCCTCACACCCCGCTCCCACCACAACCGTCCAAAGAGGATCCTCCTCGTTCTCACACATCACCCTACCAACCTCCGGATACAACGCATCATCCTCCGACACTTCCGCCGTCTACAATCCAACCCCACCACCCAAGACATTTTTCCATCCCACCCCTGTCTGCTTTCCGGAGAGACCACTCTCTCCGTGATTCCCTTGTTCGCTCCACACTGCCCTCCAACCCCACCACACCCGGCACCTTCCCCTGCAACCGCAGGAAATGCTAAACTTGCCCCCACACCTCCTCCCTCACCCTTATCCCAGGCCCCAAAGATGACATTCCACATTAAGCAGAGGTTCACCTGCACATCTGCCAATGTGGTTTACTGCATCCACTGTACCCAGTGTGGCTTCCTCTACATTGGGGAAACCAAGCAGAGGCTTGGGGACCGCTTTGCAGAACACCTCCGCACGGTTCGCAACAAACAACTGCACCTCCCAGTCGCAAACCATTTCCACTCCCCCTCCCATTCTTTACATGACATGTCCATCATTGGCCTCCTGCAGTGCCACAATGAGGCCACCCGAAGATTGCAGGAACAGCAACTCATATTCCGCCTGGGAACCCTGCAGCCTAATGGTATCAATGTGGACTTCACCAGTTTCAAAATCTCCCCTTTCCCCCACCGCATCCCAAAACCAGCCCAGCTCTTCCCCTCCACCCACTGCATCCCAAAACCAGTCCAACCTGTCTCTGCCTCCCTAACCTGTTCTTCCTCTCACCCATCCCTTCCTCCCACCCCAAGCCGCACCCCCATCTACCTACTAACCTCATCCCGCCTCCTTGACCTGGCCGTCTTCCCTGGCCTGACCTATCCCCTCCCTACCTCCCCACCTATACTCTCTCCACCTATCTTCTTTTCTCTCCATCTTCGGTCCGCCTCCCCCTCTCTCCCTATTTATTCCAGAACCCTCACCCCATCCCCCTCTCTGATGAAGGGTCTAGGCCTGAAACGTCAGCTTTTGTGCTCCTGAGATGCTGCTTGGCCTGTTGTGTTCATCCAGCCTCACATTTTATTACCTATTTCATTAATAACTTCTTTTAAACCTAGAAGGAAAGTCATTAGCACACAGGGTCTTGAGAGACTGCAGCTCCAACAACTTGCCTGCGATCATCTTTATCCTTGTTGAGTACACATGTTGGTGTACATGTGGTGGGTACAACAGGAAGAAGGAAGAATTTTAGATTGGCAAAACATGCAAAAAGTATATCTGATATCACAACCGAATGCATTAATTGTAAGTCTGAAGATTATAACCACAGCAGATTACGACATTTTCTCACCTCCATATCCAGTCTACCAAACCATTTTAAACACCTTGATAATACGCAAATACCAATGTTATATTTGAAGGACTACAAGTCAAGTTTTTTCTACCTGTTCTCACCACTGGCCATTCAAAGCCCTGACATTCTGATGTATTTCCGGCAATCCCCATCCCACATCATTAGACCAGCTAGTGGGAAGGAACCAAGGGATCGGTTAAAGTCTGTTTGCTTTAATGCAAGGAGTATCAGGAATAAAAGTGATGAACTTAGAGCATGGATCCGTACCTGGTGCTATGATGTTGTGGCCATAACAGAGACGTGGGTTTCTCATGGGCAGGAATGGTTGCTGGATGTTCCAGGGTTTAGAACATTTAAAGAGAATAGGGAGGGGGGACAAAAGAGGAGGGGGTGTAGCACTACTAATCAGAGAGGGTATCACAGCTACAGAAGCTTCCATTGTCGAGGAAGATCTGCCTACCGAGTCAGTATGGGTGGAAATTAGGAACAGCAAGGGAGCAGTCACCTCGTTAGGGATTTACTACAGGCCCCCCAATAGCAGCAGGGAGATTGAAGAAAGCATAGGTCGACAGATTTTGGAAAAGTGTGGTCGCAGTAGGGTTGTTGTAATGGGTGACTTTAACTTTCCTAATATTGATTGGAACCTGCTTCGAGCAGAAGATTTGAATGGAGCTGTATTTGTAAGGTGTGTTCAGGAGGGTTTCCTAACGCAGTACGTTGACAGGCCGACGAGGGGGAGAGGCCATTCTAGACTTGGTGCTCGGAAACGAGCCGGGGCAGGTATCAGATCTTGTGGTGGGAGAGCATTTTGGTGATAGTGACCATAACTGCCTCACATTCTACATAGCTATGGAGAAGGAGAGGATTAGGCAAAATGGGAGGATATTTAATTGGGGAAGAGGAAACTATGACGCGATTAGACACGAGTTAGGAAGCATGGACTGGGAGCAATTGTTCCATGGGAAGGGAACTATAGACATGTGGAGACTGTTTAAGGAACAGTTGTTGCGAGTGATGAGTAAATATGTCCCTCTGAGACAGGCAAGAAGGGGTAAGATAAAGGAACCTTGGATGACGAGAGCTGTGGAGCTTCTTGTGAAAAGGAAGAAGGTAGCTTACATAAGGTGGAGGAAGCTAGGGTCAAGTTCAGCTAAAGAGGATTACTCGCAGGCAAGGAAGGAGCTCAAAAAAGGTCTGAGGAGAGCCAGGAGGGGGCACGAGAAAGGCTTGGCAGAAGGAATCAAGGAAAACACAAAGGCATTTTACACTTATGTGAGGAATAAGAGAATGGTCAAAGAAAGAGTAGGGCCGATCAGGGATAGCATAGGAAACTTGTGTGTGGAGTCTGAGGAGGTAGGGGAAGCCCTAAATGAGTTTTTTGCTTCTGTCTTTACGAAAGAAACGAACTTTGTAGTGAATGAAACCTTTGAAGAGCAGGTGTGCATGCTGGAATGGATAGAGATAGACGAAGCTGATGTGCTGAAAATTTTGTCAAACATTAAGATTGACAAGTCGCCAGGCCCGGACCAGATTTGTCCTCGGCTACTTTGGGAAGCGAGAAATGAAATTGCTTCGCCACTTGCGAAGATCTTTGCATCCTCGCTCTCTACTGGAGTCGTACCTGAGGACTGGAGAGAGGCAAATGTAATTCCTCTCTTCAAGAAAGGAAATAGGGAAATCCCCGGCAATTACAGACCAGTAAGTCTCACGTCTGTCGTCTGCAAGGTGTTAGAAAGGATTCTGAGGGATAGGATTTATGACCATCTGGAGGAGCATGGCTTGATCAAATACAGTCAACACGGCTTTGAGGGGGGGGTAAGTCATGCCTCACAAACCTTAGAGTTTTTTGAGGATGTGACTAGAAAAGTTGATGAGGGTCGAGCTGTGGATGTGGTGTATATGGACTTCAGTAAGGCATTTGATAAGGTTCCCCATGGTAGGCTCATTCAGAAGGTCAGGAGGAATGGGATACAGGGGACCTTAGCTGCTTGGATACAGAATTGGCTGGCCAACAGAAGACAGCGAGTGGTAGTAGAAGGAAAATATTCTGCCTGGAAGTCAGTGGTGAGTGGGCTTCCACAGGGCTCTGTCCTTGGGCCTCTACTGTTTGTAATTTTTATTAATGACTTGGATGAGGGGATTGAAGGATGGGTCAGCAAGTTGGCAGACGACACAAATGTCAGAGGTGTCATTGTCAGTATAGAGGGCTGTTGTAGGCTGCAGCGGGACATTGACAGGATGCAGAGATGGGCTGAGAGATGGCAGATGGAGTTCAATCTGGATAAATGCGAGGTGATGCATTTTGGAAGGTCAAATTTGAAAGCTGAGTACAGGATTAAGGATAGGATTCTTGGCAGTGTGGAGGAACAGAGGGATCTTGGTGTGCAGATACATAGATCCCTTAAAATGGCCACCCAAGTGGACAGGGTTGTTAAGAAAGCATATGGTGTTTTGGCTTTCATTAACAGGGGGATTGAGTTTAGGAGTCGTGAGATCTTGTTGCAGCTCTATAAAGCTTTGGTTAGACCGCACTTGGAATACTGCGTCCAGTTCTGGTCGCCCAATTATAGGAAAGATGTGGATGCTTTGGAGAGGGTTCAGAGGAGGTTTACCAGGATGCTGCCTGGACTGGAGGGCTTATCTTATGAAGAGAGGTTGACTGAGCTTGGTCTCTTTTCGTTGGAGAAAAGGAGGAGAGGGGACCTAATTGAGGTATACAAGATAATGAGAGGCATAGATAGAGTTGATAGCCAGAGACTAATTCCCAGGGCAGAAATGGCTAGCACGAGGGGTCATAGTTTTAAGCTGGATGGTGGAAAGTATAGAGGGGATGTCAGAGGCGGGTTCTTTACACAGAGTTGTGAGAGCATGAAATGCGTTGCCAGCAGCAGTTGTGGAAGCAAGGTCATTGGGGTCATTTAAGAGACTGCTGGACATGCATATGGTCACAGAAATTTGAGGGTGCACACATGAGGATCAATGGTCAGTACAACATTGTGGGCTGAAGGACCTGTTCTGTGCTGTACTGTTCTATGTTCTATTATATTAATTGAAGTGATGCAGATGACACTAAATTTGAAAGAACTGTAAGCTTTTGGAGGTCAGTTTGAAATTCCAAAAAGGGCACTGTCAAATTGGAGTGGACAAACAGTGGCGAGGACGTGCAAGGTGGTGCATTTTGGTAGGAAGAACATTGAAAGACAACACAAAATAGAGAGTACAATTCAAAAATGAGTGCAAGAGCAGTGGGACCCGGGTATACACATGCACAGATCATTGAAGGTTGCAGGACAACAATTAATAAAGTCCACAATGTCTTCAACATATTAATACGAACACATAGTACAACACCAAGGTGATGTTATTCTTGTATAAAACACTCGGCAGATCTTAGTTGAAGTACTGCGCGCAGTTGTGGGGACTACATTACAGACATGAGACAAATGCAATGGACAGAGTACAGAGCGTGTAAATTTAAAATGATGTGCAAATAAAGTAAGTGTGATGTGAGGAAAAAATCTTTCAGCCAAGTAGTTAGGTTATGGAATGCACTGCCTAGAAATCCAATGGAGGCACGACCAATTAAAACATTTGAGAGGGCAGCAGCTTATTTATATAGCAATGGCATTCAGGGATATGGGGAAAAGGCAGGAGACCTGTCCTTGCTGGAGTTTAGAAGAATGAGAGGTGACCTTAACCAAACATGCAGGATGCTGAGAAGACATGACAAGATAGAGGCAGAAAGGTGGTTTCCCCTGGCAGTAGTCTAGGATCAAACAGCATAATTTCAAAGTGAGGGTGCACCTATTTTAATTGAGAGATGAGCCGGAATTTCTTCCAAGGGAGTAGAGAATGTAATTCTTTATCACAGAGGACAGTCAAAGCTTCATCATCAAGTATATTCAAGGCTGAGAGATTTTTAATCATTTAGGAAATCAAAGGTTATGGGATAAAAGTTGGAAAGTGGAGTTTAAGGTTAGCAGACTAACAAAGGCAGCACAGTGACTCAGTGGTTAACATTGCTGCCTCACAGCTTCAGGGACCAGGGTTTGATTCCAGCCTCGGGCGACTGCCTGTGTGGAATGTCCACATTCTCCAAATGTCTGTGTGGGTTTCCCCTGAGTGCTCTGGTTTCTTTGCACTGTCCAAAAATGCACAAGTTAGGTGGACTGGCCACACGAAACTGCTCAATGTCCAAGGATGAGCAGGTTGCGTGGGTAAGCCTTGGGGAATGCAGAGTTACATGGATAGGGTAGGAGCTGAGTCTGGGTCAGGTGCTCTTCAGAGGGTCAACGCAGATTCGATGGGAAGAATGGCCTCCTTCCACAATGAAGGGTTCTCTCACCCATGGTGTCAATGAATAGCAGAATAGACTCACTGGGCTGTATGGTCTACTTCTGTTCCTATGTCTTGTGGTCTTAAGATTATTGGCACTAGCTAATAAAAATGACGCAGGGGCAACGGGCAAAAAGCCTCCCCCGTGCTGTAACAATTCTGAGGTACTGCACTTAAACCAAAAGAACTCATGCTGTTACAGCCTGAACAAGACGCTACATAATTCAAGTGTGGTTCTTTCCCTTCAATATTTCAGTCTCTGTAAGGCTAACGTCAACATTCCCATTAGTACTTTTCAACTAATCCAACTTTTAATTATTTGCATCCTTGCTCCTCTGCAATCCCAGTTTAGCAGCATTAAGAAAACTCTCCAATTTATCTCTCTCCACTGCAAAGTCAAACATCTACAATGAACTTCATTTGCTAAATTTTTACCAGCTCATTTAAATATGCCCTTTTGCAACTTCCTGCTCCAATTTATATCACTTATGGCACTTCAAAACATCCACGCTCAAGTTGCTGGTAATGCTTTGTTCAATTCCTAAATATGAGAAAGTCTGAGGCAGTTTCACCTTGGCATGCTTGAGCTTGGAGTTCCTCATCCTGAATATTTCCAGCTGTACAATAATATGACAATATTTTCAATAACAGGAACTTCACACAGCTTATCTAATAACCAGTGCTGAAGAACAAAAACAGTATTGAATTAAATATTGCAATGACCAAGGCCAATAGACCACAGTTGAACTCCACTGCCTTACAGCTGATCGACTATACTCCTTTTTAACACCATTGTCTAAAATTGATCCAGACCCCTCAAGCCACAGGGATCCTAATTAGCCAGAGACAAGTTTTCAGCACATAGCCTCTCCATCACAAAGACAGTCTACCACCACCTTCATGAAGTTATCAGTCTTAACAATTCATCCGGTCTGCTAAAACTCTCACACATGCTCATTTTCTCTCAACTTGACCTCTCACCTTGCTCTTAAATACAAATTCTTCCACCTGATTTCTGCCAAATTCAGTTCAGAGAAAAATTATGATCAATATGAACATTTAATAGTCACTTCACTAGTTTTAATGATATGGTTTGAAGGTATGTAAAAGGCTCAACTATTCTTCATGGCATAGTTGTCTTCAGAAAGGAATGTAAATTTGATCTTGTTCAACGCAAGAAAGAAAAACGTGAGGCACTACGCTGCTACTAAATGCCACAAATTCCACCATTTATTGTAGCTAGGTCTTATTCCATGCTTAGATTTGTATTCTTAGTCATCTGGTAATATGACTCATGCTCGAGTGGTATAACTGTCTACATTTTGCCCTCTCTCCTCCTCAACCAAAAACTTACTGAACGAATGGGTCAGTTGCCCATCAAGTCCAAGTGGCTGGCTGAAATCATATAGCATAATCTCTTGCCATATCTATTTTACATAATCCTTAATACAAGTTGAGAGAATTTTCTTTTTCTGTAACACATTGACAATATAACTTCAGAGCTAGACAATGTTAGTATCAACAGCAATCACTTATTGAGAAACGTATAGCATTACCAGCTGCAGTGCAATGCTTTTAACAATGAGTGAGCATTTTCTAGTCACACTCCATCCAGTGCTCAACAAGAACAAGTCAGATAATAAAGTGTGAAGCAGGATGAACACAGCAAGCCAAGCAGCATCTCAGGAGCACAAAAGCTGACGTTTCAGGCCTAGACCCTTCAGACCGAAGATGGAGAGAAAAGAAGATAGGAGAGGAGAGTATAGGTGGGGAGGTAGGGAGGGGATAGGTCAGTCCAGGGAAGACAGACAGGTCAAGGAGGTGGGATGAGGTTAGTAGGTAGGAAATGGAGGTGCGGCTTGGGGTGGGAGGAAGGGATGGGTGAGAGGAAGAACAGGTTAGGGAGGCAGAGACAGGCTGGGCTGGTTTTGGGATGCAGTGGGGGGAGGGGAAGAGCTGGGCTGGTTGTGTGGTGCAATGGGGGGAGCGGACAAACTGGACTGGTTTGGGGATGCGGTGGGGGGGAGGGGAGATTTTGAAGGGGGTGAAGTCCACATTGATACCATTAGGCTGCAGGGTTCCCAAGCGGAATATGAGTTGCTGTTCCTGCAACCTTTGGGTGGCATCATTGTGACACTGCAGGAGGCCCATGATGGACATGTCATCTAAAAGAATGGGAGGCGGAGTTGAAATGGTTCGCGACTGGGAGGTGCAGTTGTTTATTGCAAAATCGAGCGGAGGTGTTCTGCAAAGCGGTCCCCAAGCCTCCGCTTCGTTTCCCCAATGTAGAGAAAGCCACACCGGGTACAATGGATACAGTATACCACATTGGCAGATGTGCAGGTGAACATCTGCTTAATATGGAAAGCCATCTTGGGGCCTGGGATAGGGGTGAGGGAGGTGGTGTGGGGGCAAGTGTAGCACTTCCTGCGGTTGCAGGGGAAGGTGCCAGGTGTGGTGGGGTTGGAGGGCAGTATGGAGCGAACAAGGGAGTCACGGAGAGTGTGGTCTCTCCGGAAAGCAAACAAGGGTGGGGACGGAAAATGTCTTGGGTGGTGGGGTCGGATTGTAGGTGGCGGAAGTGTTGGAGGATGATGCATTGTATCCGGAGGTTGGTGGGGTTGTGTGAGAGAACGAGGGGGATCCTCTTGGGGCGGTTGTGGCGGGGGCAGGGTGTGTGGGATGTGTAGCGGGAAATGCAGGAGACGCAGTCAAGGGCGTTCTCGACCACTGTGGGGGGAAAGTTGCGGTCCTTGAAGAACTTGGACATCTGGGATGTGAGGGAGTGGAATGCCTCATCGTGGGAGCAGATGCGGCAGAGGCAGAGGAATTGGGAATGGAATTCAGATGCTTAGCCATGAGCATACATTACCACAGGTATTCTTGATGTAGGCGTGCCACCTGGCAGAAAAGTGAGGGGAATTAATAAAAAACAACAGTGCAGCTGAATTTTTTGCCACTGACAGATTTAGCAAAAAGGCATCCAAGCGACCTAAATTTAAACCTAGTAAGTTTAACTCATCTTTTCATAAAGCTTCTCTCTTTTCATTGTGCAGTTGGGAAACTTGAGAACTTCCAATGGAGGAGGGTGGAAGCCAGATGTAACCTACCCTTTATCCCTCTATTATTAACATAACCCATAAGTGGTTGCCACGTGGCTCTTGCTGACAGTTTCATTTGAGGTAAAACACTAAAAGAAACCATAAAGATACAAAGGATCATAAAACATATTGCATTTATAGTCAGCCATTTGTAAGGCATTCTCAAGGTCCTTCCACAGAGAGATTCCTAAATAAATACAGCACTATATTAGAACTAACGGCTAAAAGCTTAGTCAAATAAGGTTCAATGTCTTAAAAGGAAGAGAATTAAAATGTGAAGTGGAATGGGAAGGGAATGCCAACGTTAGAGCCCAAACAGCTGAAGCTATGACCACCAATGGTGGCTAAATCAAAAATCAGGGACAAAACAAAAAAGGTCCCAGAACTGGAGGAACAGATATCTTGCTATATGACTGCATAGAAGCCAAGAGGGGTTAGGCCACGTAGAGATATAAAAACAAAGCTGTTAATTGGAAAAGGTATTTTCAGACGAAGCCAGTGGGGTCAGGCTACACGGGTGACAGGCAGAGAACTTTGCCACCTTTGTCTTAACTCAAGGAGAGCTTTAGATAAATTCCGATTTATTGTGGGTAGTCGATTGACTGACCAGGAGAGCAGTGGAATAGTCAATCTAGGGATTAAAAAGACTTCGATAAGTGTTTTGGTAATAAGCTGAAGCCCAGCAACTTTAGACAATGACAACAGTGATTTAGGTAGGTAGCTTTGATGGCAAAATAGCACACTCAGCATCAAATCTTGGGGTCAAATTTAACACTAAGGCTTTGAAAAGTCTGGTTCAGCCTCAGAGTGTATAGAGTGAGGTAAGAGGGCAACATTCACGGAGCTTGTAATGGGGACCATGTCGTTGGACTGCATATCAAATAAACAGTATGACAAATCAAACATCAATGTCAAGACGGGCGGTTATGAAACAGATTAAGTCAGCATACATGCAGAACATAATATAAATCAAAGAATTGACAATGCAGGAGATAAGAAAAACTACTGAAACAAAAATTTCTGGAGAAACTCGCAACATCTGTCAGAAGAAAGCAGAGTTAATGTTTTGAGTCCAATGATTCTTCATCAGAACGTGCAGAATGCACTGCTGTTTTTTCACATTAGGTCACCACGAAGCAGCACACAGATGAAAAACAAAGTAGTCCTGGAAAGATCCTTAGAGTATATCAGGAGATAAATGAGCAAACAGGAAGAGAAGCTGATGCATGTGCTTCTCTAGCTACGGCTACATAGATTAGACCAGAAACAACCGAGGACAGTCCATCTTAGCTGGAAGGAAGAGTATACAGAGGAAGATCATGTGATTATCCAAGGTAATAGAGTTGCAAGTGCACAATGAAGGGTAAGGACAGTTAAATTGGCAGGGTCTCAAGTCAGAGGATATCATTTGTGATTTTAGTTCGTACCATTTCAGTATTGTCAGGGGAGCAAAAATTGAACGGAAAGTTTCAAATAAGAATTACAAGGAAGATGGGCAGTTGGTTGATGACATATTCGAATACTTGACAGGAAACAGGAGACTGGAGAGAAGGTGGCATATGAGCAGAGGGGTCAAGATACTATTTAGGAAGAGGGAAACAATGACTGCAAGTTTGAAAGAGACAAAGTCTGAATTCAAAGGAGAGAGAATTGTTAGTATCAGCTAAAATGGACATGAAGAAGGGAACTGATTTCACAGTTTAGTAGAAATAATGTTGAGGCAGCAGGTGGTGGGGTTCATCAAGATAAACTTGGAGAGGGCATGACAGGAAATGGGAAGAGAAATGCAAGATGCAAGTTTGGAGATAGCATAAAGGAGAGCCACTGAAAGTGTTTGGCAAGGGAATCTGGCGAAGCAAAGGTAACGACAGCTGAACAAATGATCATAAATCTTCGGTGGTCTTTCAGGCTTTCAAAAAATAACACAGACAAGCTGAATGTTTAAATAATAATTTGTATGGGGGGGGGGGTAAAAATAAAATCAGATTATCTTTACATTCTATGACAATTTGACAATGAGCAGTTTGGGAGCTTCAGGACCTGTTCCGTTCTATGTGCTCCAGCCAGACTTGGAAAGGAACAGCGAAAAAAAAAAGAAAGAGAGTTCAAATGTCTGGCATAAACAAAAATTCAAGCATGTATTCCTTGGACTCAAACCCTTACTAGTGGAAATTACAGCTTAATCAGATACTGAATGTCCAACAGGCTGTTCAACAGCAAAAAAAAGGACAAACAAGGCAAGGGTGTACACAGGGAGCCTGATTAGATATCTGGTGACATATAGAATATAAGAAGTAGGACAGTGCCTAGGAAGATGAGGTAATAAGTGGCAGGAAGAGAATATGCAAGGTTCTAACCAAACAAATAGGTTTTTGATCTCATCAGTAACAGCTCAAATTGTATTTCCTCCCCCAGGAGGTTTACATATACTGTACACACATTTCAAGGAGACAAAGAACAAAATATTATTTCAATTTTCATGAGTTCAACATCTGTGTTGAACAATTCAAATTTATATAAGAAAAGTTTTAAAACTGAATTTAGAAATAAGTATCACAGAATCCCTAATAGTGTGGAAACAGGTCCTTCGGCCGAATAAGCCCACACCGACCCACAGAGCATCCCACCGAGACCCATTCCACTACAAACCCACCTAATCTACACATCCCTGAACACTATGGGCAATTTAGTGTGGCCAATCCACCTAGCCTGCCCATCTTTGGACTGTGGGACAAAACCGGAGGAAACCCACACAGACAAGGGGAGAATGTGCAAACTCCACAGTTGCCCGAGGGTGGAATCGAAGCCTGGCGCTGAGAGGTAGCAGTGCTAACCATTGAGCCACCGTACCACCCATGCAAGGAAAAATATACTTTTGTTTTGAAAGTCACAAAGGACTCAAATTTTCCAATAGTCAATTTGAACAGCATATGTTAATATAAATTAAGTGGTTGCATTTCTAGAAGGAATGTTTTTTAAATGGTTTCGGACTGCAGAAAAGCGTTTATTCCAGCAATGTTAGCTATCTAGTTCTATGATTTACCAATTCAAAAGGAGTAAACCTGACAGCTTTTCCACCAGGTACGAGCTGAATCAAAATATCCTTAACCAAATAATTTTGCAAAGGATTGTTTCACAAATTTGTGCAGTATCTAAACTTGCATGCACACCCTAAGGAAATGTATCTTAATCTTACCTTAAATCCCTAGATTTAAATTTTATAGGTCATTTGAAAATGCACTAAAATATCAAAAATCATGGCATAATCGAGCATTCACCAGTATTACTTGGGAATTAGACTGAGGGACTTGAACTTTAGACTAAAAAGCATTTGTAAAGACAAAATATCGTAAAGATTAAGCAGTCATGCATTTAAGACACTAAAAGCTAACAAATATAAGCATGCTTTCAATTTACATAGGATGTGATAAAACTATCTGCAGGTCAAGGTGCATTTCTGAAGTAACGATGTATACATTTTTACCTGATTTTTTGTCCGGTTTTACAGAAAAATCTTCAACACCAGCAGCAGCATCTTTAGATGTTTTAGTGCTCTCAGCCACAGGAAGCAATTCTGGCACCAGGGCTTCTATAGGAAAAATTTTTTTGCTTACATCTTCTCCAACAGTGGAAGGAAATATTACATCTGTTTCTTGCTGAGATATGGATTGTGCTATTGTTCCTTCCTTCCCTCCCAAAACTTCTGCTAGAGCAACACTGGTTTCTAAAATTTTTGTAACCACTTCTTTTGAAGCCTTAGTTACTTCTTCATTTATGGGAAATGAAGCATCATTTTGGGTCTTCATCTGTGCCTGCACAGTCTCCAAATTTTCAGAATGGTCATCAATTCTGGTTTTCATTTCATCAAATTCTTCCAAATAATTGTCTGGAAATGTATTCTGCAAAGACGGAGCAACATCACCAGCAACTGACTGGGAAGCAGTCAAATTAGTCTCTTCAGCCAAGACTTGTGAACCAAATCCTCTGTCAGCAATCAAAACAGAGTTAGATTGTTTTGCAGCATACTTTTCACTTATTGTTGCACTAGACAGTACTTCCTCAGAAGTTTCCTGATAACACAAACTAATTTCCGGTACATCTTTCTCTCTGACGTTTAATAGGTCAGTCAGCACATCGTCAGTTATATTTTTAGTCAGTGGTGGGATTTCAGTTTCATCTTGGAGTGAAAGTGGAGGAAGTGAACACTGCTCAACATGTTTGTAATCAGCTAAAATCCTTTCAACAGGTTTCATTCCAATTGTAGCAGCTCCCCGTGTTCCCAAAATTGGTTCAGATTTACTGATGGCAACTTCTTTGCATGTAATCACATCTAGGCTCATTGCTGTCACTGAACTATCAGCCATTACGTCTGGTTTTTGATAAAGCAACGTAGAACAACTTGTTTCTTCCACAGTCTTACTTGGCAATGATTCTTCTTTCCTGGATTGATCAACAAGCTTGTTTATTTTTTCAGAGACACCAAGCTCACTGTGCCCCAAGCGTACACATAAATCTTTACTATTATCTTCTACTCCTATAACAGAATCTAATGTGCTCTCCAGCATATTACCCTTACCAGAAACCAGAACATCCTCCGAAACATTTACAGTTTCTTCCACAATTCCTTTCTTTGTAATAGCCTTTTGTTCTTCAAGGAAAGACTGTGTTTTTGTTAACTCTGGAATACCACTGCCAGCAGTAAGTGGTTCTTGAAGGGCATATGCAATTTTCTCTTTAGCAACATATGGAGTACAATCAGGATCCGAGAGATTTGTAACGAGCTCACTCCCTATGAAAGTTGGCGCCGTCACAATAGTGTCTATTAAATCTTGTACATCAGATTTGCCTAAAACACACTCTTCAGATGTGCGAAGTAGTGGTTTGCACTGATCAAGAGATTCTTGAGGAGATGTCCTTATTTCTGTATCAAATACACATTCAGTCATTTCTACCTGTGTTAAGCCCGGGGATGTGATTTCAGAGGTGCTTTGCATATGGTATGGGGCAAAATTTTGCCTAGTCCAATTTGAATTAATGATTTCATTCAAATAGTCAGATTGTGCACTCTGATTTGGATGGATTGCAAAACTACTAAGCAGTTGTGGATTCATTTCAGAAATCGATGTTGCATCTATATTAATAGGTAGTTTACTTTCTGCAAATACTGGTGCCTCAGGTTTTATTTCTGGATCCTCAACCTTATCGCTTAGTTCTAACTCAACAGCAGCTACTTGCAATGGTATCGATGTTTCTTTGAGCTCAATCTTTCCTTTTGTGATTTCTTCATTTTTAGGAGCCATTTCATTAGTGTTGGAGGAATCAAACTCCAACATGTTGTAAGAATCAAATGTAGCATAGGTCATGCATGCTTGAGATTCACTTACAACTAGAACTTGCGAAACAGCAAAGTAGGCTTCATCAGTTGCAGACAGTTTGTCATCTTGTTCAGAGGACCGCTCTACATGGTCCTCCAAGTCTGCATAATCTAGCATTCCAGTAGTTCTGGCCACAGTTGATTCTTCAATTTCACATAGTGTCTTTGATGCTTCTTGATCTTGAAACACATCTTCCTCAAGCTTATCAGTTACATTAATGGCATCTCTGATATTAGAATCAATAACAGCCATCTGATTAATTGTTGGATCAGAACTCATTAGTTCATTTTTCTCCTTTACTTCCAAAATATCCCCATAACAAAAGTTAAGACCACTGTCCTCTGGTTTTATAGTTTGATCAATAGAATCCAATGTATTCTGGATGGACTCCTCCTCCTCAACAACTCTGCCTAGGGGAAACGTATCAGTCCCTAATGCACCAGCATACTCACTAATGAATCCTAAGTTATTTGTTTCCATTTCAACTTTGCGGTCCTCTGGTAAGTGAACATTTTCTATTCTCATGACCTCACTAATCTTCAGTTCTCCCATATCTGCAATGACTTGTTCTGGCATGGTTTCTTCAATGAAGAGTGTAGTCCCTTTAAATTCATTTCGATTTGGCGCTACACACTGATCAACTGTGGCTTGAAATGGACTTCCATCAACAAAATTTAGATTGTCTATCTCTGATGATTCTATAAGTGCTGGCTTTACTCGTGCCTTTTCACCAACAGAATAAGCTTTTTCTAAGTGCTCTGCTACTGGTTTGTCCATTGCATTTTCCGCAAAGCCAAGGGTTGTTTGCAATTCTGTGTTTAAAGGAACAGGAACTTCAGTCTGTATTAGATCATCACTGTGGACTGATTTTGTGGACACTGTTAATTCAGTTACAGAATCAGAAGAAAAGGGGGGCAAAGAGGAGACAGGAACAGGTTCAACATGCATAGGTGCAGCATCCTGTGGGCCCACAGGTTCGGCACTAGCTGGCTGATCTTTCAAGTTGACAGAAAAGTCTGTGATCATGGATAGAAAGGAAATGAGAAAAGTCAAGTCTTTGTTTTAATTGAATGCCATACACACACACACACACACAAATATTCATATACAAATTTAATATAAAAGCAATTCTCATCATTTTAAAGCAGACTAAAAAGGACCACTCAAACATACCTGAATGATTTCATTGTTATTTCTACTCATTTCCTTTCAAATGGTAAAACTGCATGTAATTACTAAGTCATTTAATTTGGAATCAATTAAAAATGAGCATTTCCACTCACTTGCCCCATCAGCTTCTAAAGAAGAAATTCCAACAAATAGTGTTTGTATCTAAATCTTCCATGCATCCATTTGAAATCATGCTTGTACATTTCAATTTGAGCAACTGGTGAATGTACTGTCTCTACACAGTTAAGCACACTATCTTCAATTCCCTAATTTTTGCATGCCTTGAGTTTTTCACTGAAATTGCATAAACATACATTTCCAACATTCTCACCTGCTACATGACTCAAGTTTCATTTCTAAATTCTACTGAAAACTTCACTGGGTCATGTCAAATATATTACAAGTAAACCTTTATCAGATAATTAGGAAGAACAGATGGCATCCAATAAAATTTGAAGTGGTTCTGTTGCCAGATGGATGAACGTCTCAAATGAACTTAACAGAATAGCAAACAAGAGTTTTGTTTTATCAACCGTGATCTATGTTGGGACGAAAAAAACAAGTTGGCAGATTTTGTTCTGATTTTGCTCCTGGTACAGTGCTAAACTAAAGACAGCTCAGAGAATTATAATCTCTAGATTGCTACCTGTGCCCCACGCAAACAGGCACAGAGATCAGATTAGGTGGATGAACATGTGGCTAAAGGAATGCTGAGTTGAGGGGGTTTGGTTTCAATTTTATGGGATAATGACACCAAGACAAAAGGAGCCTATTCACCATGACTGTCACATGACTGACAAACCAGTCTGGGACTGGAGTTCGAATGCAAAAGATAATGGAAAAGATTGCCTACATCTCCTCAACCACCAGCCATCTAAACAACCACCCTGCAAAAGAAATTCCAAACTGCCAAGATCAATGTTGGAGTTGGACTTTGAACTCAATGTAAAATGAGAACATTGTCAAACTGGTATCCCACTGCTGCTCTCCTTTGTACTAAAGGCCAATTGAATAGTCCCTCCATCCTTATTGCTGTTCTCAGTGCGCCTGTATGCAGACTCATGTTGAGAAACATTCTACCTCCACCCCGTCTCCATTTCAAAGCATTTGAAATAAAACCCAGAAGTGGGGTTTAAGTCGCATCACAATTGCAGTCCTTGAAAAGTCAGAACCCAATGTGGGAAAAAGTTCCCCACTGTTTTGTAAAAAGAAAATAGAACAATCTGCTCGCACACAGCTGGTCAAAACATGGAAGAGATGAGATGAGTTTTACAACTCAATTCGTCCAGGACAATAAAACTAAACAGAAAAGAATTCACAATTAGAGCTAAAGGCTGGTGGTGCAGTGACAGTGCACCTAGACTAGGGGGCCTAGGTTGCCCCATAGTTCCAGAGCTATGTAATAACATCTTTGAACAGAGTGATTAGAAAATATCTATAACAATGGCACTGCAACTTAAGTGGTGGGAACTTTTATCTCTACACATGGAGATAAACAGGTTAGCAAGTCAGAAAGCTACTGGCTCTCTTGAATGTTCCTTAGATCATTTTCTGTAACAAATGTCATAGAATGAAGAAGGGAGAGGCTTTATTAGATTTCTACATTTAGGGAATGCTGACTTGAATGGGATAAGACAAAGTATGCACGTGGTATACTGGACAATCTCTTAGTGGATAAAACAACAGAAAATTAGTGAGATGTTCAAAAAAGCATTTCATAAGATTGAAAAACTGATTTTTTTAAACCTACAAATGGCAGAAAAACAGACAAAAGGCTACCATAGAGAACAGAATAGGTAAGTAAAACCATAACACAAAGACAATGCATGTAAAATACAAAAATGCAGACACTGGAACATGAGAAAGATGGAGCTACAAAAGGTTAACAAGACACACAGCAGAAATGCAAGAAGAGATTGAAAAGAACCTTACAAGACATATGAAAAGCAACAGCAAAGTCCTCTGCAATGCAAATCAGGATGAAGGGTCATCATAGCAACATTATCTTTACCAAAGAGCCAATAATGATGTGGCCGATGGAAAGATGACAATAGCAGACATGCCAAATGACTGCTTTAAACCAATTGTTAACAGCTTACTAAGAGATCAGACTGCAGCAATCTTAAAATAACAATGATGGCATACTGATAGGGTGGTACAATCACTTCACTCCAGAAATTCAACACCATCCAGAACAAAATAGTCATATGGCTCTATTCTCTACGGGAGTGCAGAAAGCTCTTAACCTCGCTTTACTATACCTCCCAGCTCCATTCCTTTCACCAATATAATGGGAATATCACTAACAGGCACTTCAAGTCTTTCATTTCATTTTCATCCCAAAACGGGCTTCCTTTCGTTTCTGGCTTAAAATCCAGGAATTCGCTGTTTATTGCCAGATTAACTATAGAATCACCACAAAGACTGTAGTGAGTCACAGTAGTTAATCATCTCTCACTTCAAAGCAATTATTGTTCATATCCCAACAACCTTTATATAATAAGAAAGGGAGAGCAATAGTCTTGACCAGTTCCAATGTTTTAAAAAAATTCTGCAAAATCTAATGAAATTTAAAGGTGGAAGATGTATTGCCTTTACTGTTTCTAAATCCCACACGCTTGCTCAGAAACATGAAGGACAAATGCTCAGGATAATCCTAAATTCTTCTCAGATTTTCTTATTAAATCATAATCCAGAAATCTAGCAAACAACTTTAGCAGATATTACATTCTGCTTCAGTGTTTAGATTCAAACCTTGACCATTACAGAGTTACCAATTTCTACTAGTACAAACTGATGACTGCACCCTGGCCAGTGTTTGCAAGCACTGTAAATGACCGAATTTAACACTAAATATTTCCTGGCTTGGACACTGAACGGTACCTGCCCAGCTGTGAAGCCTTCAGGGTGAATAACGTTCACTGAAACTAGAATAATGTGTGTTCTCCTAAACAGTCTTAATCTCTTCCATTCCTTTGTCCAGACCTGGACGAGAAATGAGTATATTCCACACGAAGCAGCAAACAACAGAAGTATTGGCAATTCTGGTCAGTTACCAGACAGGATAGATGATTGCACAGATTTTAAAATCAGAACAGTGTGTCGAAGTTGTCCATATCAGACCTAAACTGCTCAATCTCTCTTCATGAGACAAACCCCTCAACCTCTAGAACCAATATCTACTGAATCTCCTCTGTACTGCCTGCAACGCAACTACGCCCCTCCACAAGTAAGGGAGCCAAAACTGTAAAAAAAACTTCAGATGTTGTCTCACTAATGCTTTGTACAGTTGCAGCAACACTCCTAGTTTTATACTCAATCCCTTTAGTCAAAATTCCACTTGGCTCCTTTTCAATATTAGGGATGGCAAAGGGTGCTCCTATTCAAACAAACAGCAAATCAACAAAATTTAGGTTGAACTCAAATGTCATCAAGCAATATTGATGTGAACAAGCACCTAATAAAGTATTTTGTGATTATTCATCCACAAGGTGGTCATGGACAAAACACATCCAAATCCAGAGCTTTTATATGAATTGAACAATTGGAAGAGGGAAATAAAGAAAAGCAAGATTTATGACTTTCCCCAAGAAGCCTAACACCATGAAGAGAAGAAAAGGATCTTAGTAATTTCCACTGCAATTCATCAGCCATGGTCAATTTTTCATTGACAAATATTTAGACTCAAAGAATCCTGCCCATTCAAAACACAACTTTGAAAATTACTGAGAAAACAAAGCTAAGAATTTTCTCCCTTTGGCCTCTGGATGCTCCCTCAAAATATACAGCTTGAACAAAAAGTCAGAGGGAAAAAGTTACCAACATTGAAATGGTAATGCTTATGAATCTAAGACATCACACTAAAATGAAATTTAGACTTCCAATTTAAAATAGATTGAATTTTTGATGACTCGGAAGACCAAAAGAACAACGCTGTTACAACAAGTAGAGAATAGAATGAGAAAGATTCTCTCAAGCTGGGGTTTAAACACATAACATGGAAAGTAAACAGCATAAGTGAATGTTTTTGGATGGGATGGACACTTGAAATATTTCCAAATAATTTTATGCAATTTCTAGAAACAATATCACTCATTTGTTCAGTATGCAAAGGTCAAATATGTAAATGTACATAAATGTTGAGAAATGAATGTGACTGTTTAATTATAAAAGTACCAACTGACAATTCTGAGAGATGTGACATGCACTTGGCAGACACTTTGCCTAACCTGTTGGGTATCTAAATTCAAATACTTTTTGGGGAATTTCTGTCATGCGTCAAACTCCAGAATGATTTCTTCTGGATACAGTATTAATACGCTAAAATTCTGGATCTTAATTTCCAAGGCAGTAGGCCAGTTGCTGTTATTTATTAACTTAATGTATGACAACGTCCTTAGGCTCAATTATATTGATTGTGTTATCTTCAAGGTTGTTAAATCATACTTTCACACCGCTAAGGGCAGACTAAACAAATATAACACTCAAAATATTAAGACTGCCCAAACCTCAAAATATTTATGACAAAATAGGTATATATTTAGAAAAAAAATTTATGACAAAAGGGCAGTACAATGGTTCAATGGTTAGCACTGCCGGGGTCCAGGTTCGATTCCATCCTTGAGCAACTGGCTATGTGGAGATCACACATTCTCTTCCACATCTGCAGAGGTTTCTTCTGGGTGCTCTTCCTCCGAAAATAACAAAGATGTGCGGGTTAGGCAGATTGGCCATGGGAAATGCAGAATTACAAGGATAGGGTACGATTCTCTTTAGGGTCAGTGTGGACTTGATGGACCCCATGGCCTGCTTCCATAGTCTAGCGATTCTATGAAAGGGTTCTGGCTCTCCAGCTTCAAATTAGTGTCAAGCTTCCCATCTTTAACAAATTGCTCCCCCCTCCCAAACAGAAGTCAAGAACACACCAACCTTCAAACATTTCAATGGACACACCCATCCCTTCCTTGTCAATATGTTATACTCCTAAAGTATGTATCCCCCTTCTGGCTGGATTTTCTTCCCACAAGGTAAAACCAAGACAGCATAATAATTAATACCAAAGTTGACAACGTAAAGCAACCCTTTGGAACTTTCTGGATATTTGCCCCTCATTTATTGTGAGTAAAGTACTTTAAAAGCTTCCCCCCACCCCCTCAAAAGCTCTCATGACTTTGAGCATGTTTTACGTTCTTAGAACAAAAAAGGTCATTCAGGTACTCCAGAGTGGTCCTTGAATATGAAGATTGTCCCTTTACTAGTGGAAAATTAGTTTGCATTTAGGAAACGGATGAAGTGTAGCTACAGAATCTGGACAAATAAAATAGAAAGGATAAAGAAGAGATATTACATACAAATAAAGAAGCCAGAGACAAAATAAGGGGATTAAAAAAGTATATTACAGAGAACAGTATTTTCTACATTGTACAGTTTTGTTAGCAACTAACAAAGGCCAGCTACTGCAAGAAAAAGATAATAAGATGCTGTCAAGTGCAGAGTATGACATATTAATTAGTTCAATGTCTACATATTTTAGCAATTATATTATTCTTATTTTATCTCTATCTACTGCTGAGTATGTTGACTCTCTCAACAGACAGCAGTCAATTTCCAGAATCTAATGCAAATAGATAATGCAGATTATCAGTCTATGAAGGCCATCATAATTTACTGTTTCCAAATTAAACACATTCCTATTTGAAGTGCAATAATCATGCGATCAGGAAGTGCGCCCTTTGGAAACTGCCAAACAGTTCTTCACATCACAGGCAACAATCTCAGCATTAACCATGGATGAAATGTGAACTTTATATTGCTTTAACAATTTTTACTTCAGAACCAAAAATTTTGCAATCAGCTCTGAGAGTCACACTCTGTACTAATGTAAGACTTTGATATAGGAATACTTTGAAACAGGAAGCCAGCATATCATCTGGTAATTAAGCCTATAACAAGTGACCAGAATAAAATCAAAAGTCAAATTATTTTAAGCAATTGATTAGATTCACAAGATGCAGATAAGAATAAAAGGAAAGCTGAAGGAACTTGCCTGCAGAGGACTGCATCACACATTCAGGTGCAACGGAAGGAGAAAGAAAGGATTCGTCTGAAAAACAAATACGACAGGACCTCAGCAGGGAAAGCAATTTAGCTAAGTGATATCAGATGGCTCAAATAAAGTCCTTCAAATCTAGTAAACAAAAGATTTTAAGCAATATTTTGATCTTAAAATATCAAAATTAAGCAAGTGACCATGAAATGAATTCACAATCTGCAATTTTAGTCTCGTCCAAATGTCAATGTAGATCAATCACAATATTTAGATCAATGTTGTCCAAATCTTTTCCCACTGCTACTGATTTTGGGGGTTTGAAAATTGTCACAACCCTCAGAGATCTGAGGGCAGGAGGTGTAACATCTGAGATAGTGAGAGAAAAATGACCAAGCTATGTGGTGCTTTTGAGCTCACAACCTCTCATGGGGTCCCATCATCTACCCTGGCAAGGCCTAACTAAGATGCTACTCAGGAGGGAAAAGGACCCGTATATAGAATCGGTTATTTAAAAAAAATGCATCCTGAAGTTTGATCTCTTCATATAGGGGATGGGCGGGGGGAATCATTTGCTGCTCACCATTTGTCTAAGTATACTTCTAGTGGAAAGCCTGCTTGTGAACAGGCAAAGCTGTGAAAGATTTCAGCAAAACAGCAGGTTCAGAAAGAATTAGCCCAAAAGGACAAGGTATCATACATAGTGAATTCAGCACCTTAAGAGTATACACCCGCACCAATAAATTCCTTCTGGTTGAGGAGACAGGAAAGAGGGAAGAGGAAAGAAGATTGTAGCACAAAAAAAACAAAAAAAAAATTAACACGAAGATTGTAAATCTGACAATAGTCCCTCAGCATTTTCCTATACTTTAAAACAGTATTCCAAATGCAAGAAATTACTCAGACACCAACTGCTAAGTGCAACCTTGATAAAAACAGCAAATTAAACCAAACAGTAGTATTGTGCAAACTGAATTGGATTTAATGCAAACGCATGACAATACTGTCAGGGATAATTCAAAATTAGTTATATAAGTTTAAAGAGGCAAAGAATCTCAACAGCCTAAATTAGTTGAATTTTTAATAAAAAATTTTGAGAATGGTTATTTTTAACTTCAGAAGTACCATACTTCCGCAGAGGTTTAACATTACTGAAGAATTATAACTTTCATGAAACATTTCCACTGAGCAAACAATTACAAATTCAAAAGGTTTACAAGACAGCTTCCTAAACCATGGGTTGAGATGCCCAGTGGAGCTGTCCATCGAACTTTTGGGACTGCAAAAGCTGCTGTGGATTTGCAACCAATTACTAATATCTGTATGGCCTTTTTAACTAGTGGTGTAGACTAACTGCCCAATCTGTAGACCTGAACCCCATCCCCAAAAACCTTATGGGAAGTTAGGTGTCGTTTAAATAAAAACCACTCAGTCAAACAACTGAACCCTGCCCCAGCCAGTCATCACTCCCAGCTGTACTGCAAGATAGGAAGATGCAAGATTATACTTGGGAACCCTTAAAATTTTACCTATGGCATTGGTTTTTGAACAAAGATCTACGTCTTTAAAAATCATAACACTTAAAGCGCTTCTGCCAAGAACATTCAAAATCCAAACACTACAAACAAGCCACAATAACTTTCATTTCTTACATAAATCAAGCAGCACCTGTACATAAGCTTTTCCTTAGCCACATTTGAAATTAACTCAATTACAACGTATCTGTTACATAATAACATCAGATCTATTCCATGTCCCCAAGCCTTCAAACTGATGATAAACATCCAATACAGCCCTTCACAGGAACATAGCCCAAGCAAAGACAGTCAGAAGAAGCTAAAATTGCATTTGGTTAGGATATGGCAAGATTTTTGGAAAAGTCAAACTTATTCAGGATAGTGTTTAGGCAAATGAGAGGTACTTTCGTGGAATCTATTTTTAAAAGGGTTCAATAGGGTTGATGAAAAATGGATGCTTCCCATAGCTAGTTCTACAATCAGTGGGCATAGTCTGAGAATAAAGGGTGGTGAATCTTTAGAGTTTCCTACTCCTACTATGGAGATTTGGTCACTGAGTACTTTCAAGATAGAGATTGATAGATTTTAGACAATGGCATCAAGGAGTGAGGATACAGTGGTATAAAATGGCATTGTGGTACGTATGCAAAAAAAAATTCAACCATGGCCTAGCTGATTGCTGGAGCAGGCTTGGAAAAAAAAAAACACCAAATGGTCTACTCCTGCTCCAATTTCCCACATTCCTACAGTCTAAAGTCTAAGGAAATATACCAACGATATTATAGTTCATAAAAGAGCTGCAGCTGGAAGATGCTAACATGCTAGAACACAGGTAGAAGGTTTAGTACTTAATGAATGCCAGTTTTTTTTTTAAACATACCAATTTCAATTTCGCTTAAAGGGAATTTCAATTATTTTAGCAAAAATGCCTCAAAACAGTCACAAGAGTCAAAGTTACTGAATAGGCTTTGTGCAGTCTAAGAAATCTAACGGCTTGATACAAAAGGGCGTTCAACAAAAATTAACAAATATACCGATGGAGTCAACTTCAAAGGTTTCTGGCAGAGAATGCTATTCTAACCACAAATATGAGTAGAAATATTTTTAACCTTCAACTCTTCACTATGTTCATCCTTGTTACCCACAAAGCAAACAGTGGGGAGAAAAACTTAAGTATTTACTGCAATAGAACTTTTCATAATCTTAAAGATGTCCTCACAGTCAGCCCTCAATTCTAACATAAAAGGGACCAATATTCCAAGTCACTGCTATTCCCCTACTTCAACTAAACCTACAGTATTTCATATTTGCCTTTTGCAACATCAATTTTGTATTCCCATGTTATCCAATTTTCATTTGAGGGCTTTGGCTGAATCTGCCTTAACAGATGCTTAAGCAGAGTATTTCAGATCCTAACCACATACTGTATATTAATTCTCTTCATCATCTTGCATTGATGTATACTTGTTTTCAACCCTTCTACCAACAGGAATGGTTTCTCCCAATCTACTTTGTCCAGATCTTTCATAATTTTATTTCGTAACATGATTTCATAATACCTCCAAACATGCTCCAAATTCTTATCATCAGAAACTAAAATATCCCCATCATCTCCAAAGTATCCTTGTAGCTGAAGTTTCTTATCCCTAGCACTATTCCTATGAATGTTTCCGGCAACCATTCTAAAGCCTGTAACTCCTTACGGCAGCACAGTGGTTAGCACTGCTGCCTCATAGCATCAGGGATCCAGGTTTGATTCCAACCTCAAGTGACTGTGTGGATTCACATATTCCTCCCACAGTTCAAAGATGTGCAAGTTAGGTGGGTTGGCCATGCTAAAGTACCCAGTGTTCAGGGATGGGTAGGTTAGATGTGTTAGCCATGGGAAATACAGGGATAGGGTAAACGGATGGGGATGGGGATGGGTCTGGGTGGGATGCACTTCAGATGGTCAGTGTAGATTTGTTGGGTAATATGGCCTGTTTCCACATTGTAGGAGTTCTTTGAATGATCAAATAATCTGATTTGGGGCAGCACGATGGCTCAGTAGTTGGCACTGCTGCCTCAGACAGCCTAGGACCCAGTTTCAGTTGCAGCCTTGGTCGACTGTGTGGAGTTTTCACATTCTCCCCTTGTCTGTGTTGGTTTCATTCAGGTACTCCAGTTTCCTCCCACAGTCCAAAGATGTGCATTTGAGGCGGATTGCTATGCTAAACTGCCCATAGTGTCTAAGGTGCAAAGTGCAGGGATAAGATAAGGGATGGGATGCTCTTCAGAGGGTCAGTGTGGACTTGATGGGCTGAATGGCCTGCTTCCACACTGTAAGGATTCTATGATTCCTTCCTGAATTGCTTTGCCATTAGAAGTCAAAAATGGTGCAGCTGAGGCTGAACTAGGGTTTTTATATACCTTCAGCACAAATTTCTTGCTTTTTATAGTCTCTATTCCCATATTTATAAAGGCCAAGATCCTGTATCAACATTTTTCTCAAACTATCATGCCTTGACTACTATGCAAACATCTGATCAATTTTGTCGACTCCTAAACACACATATTGAACATTCATTCATAAGATGTTATCATGACTGAATAGGCTAGCATTTACTGCCCATACTTATTGTCCCTGAAAAACTGATTGTGAACTGCCTTCTAGAAACACTACTGTATATACAGTGAAGGGAATTTCAGACTCAGAATTTTGTCCCAGCAGTGAAAAAAATGACAATATTGTTCCAGTACAATGTTGTGCGTGGTTCACAGGGGAATTTGAAGGTGTCAAATGTTCCCATGCATCTGCTGCTCTATTCCTTCTGGGGAGTTCAGGTCACATGTTTGGAAGGTGTTACTGAAGGAGCCAGAGGAGCTGCAGTCTACATTTTAGTTTTTGTGCCATTAATACAATATAAATTAACGATAGCAATGATCCTAATACCAACCCTTGGGAAGTCCACTACATGCAACCTTCCAAACCATTAAACAACTGTTCACCACTATTATTGCTTGTCACATCTAACATCATATCTAGACTGCCAGCACCCCTCTTAACCTAAGGGCTTCAGCTGTGCAATGAAACTTTAGCAAATACCTTAAAAAAAATCCATGTATACTACATGAACTAAGACCTTCATTACATTCCCAATAATGAAAAGCAAAGTTTATCATTAGTCCTTAATAAGACCATGCTGGTATTCGTCAATTAATCCACATATGTCCAAGTGACTCAACCTTGTCTCAAATTATTTTGACATCAATCAAAGCTTTCCAAGTCACAGACCTACAGTTACTGTACAAAGATTTAAATATATACAATTCTCCAGTCCTCTGCATCCAAGCAGGATTGGAAGATTAGGGTCAGTGCCTCCAGTTTCTACGTTTACATCCGACCTTGTCTTTAGCTGCATCGCTTCAGTCCCTGATGTATTAGCACAGATAGCCTATCTTGTTTTACATCTACTACATTGACCATCTAATCTTTCACAATTACTACACTGACACCTTCTATGAGCCAAGTGGAATCATGGGTCTCAGTAAACAGGTCAGTTGGGCTCTCAAATAAATCCCCTTTTCAATCTTTAAGTGATCCAATCCTTTTTTCACTATTTACATGCCTATATAAGCACATTTATATTCCTTTTATATATTACTTGGTCTCTTTTTCACTTGCTGCCAGTCTGTTTTCATACTCTTTGCATTTCCTGTTTAAAACTTTCCATCCGAATTTTTTCTCAGTTGCATTACTTTCTGTTTTAACTTCTCTAAACACAGGAACTGATGAGATTTGAGGAGTTTCAATACTCAACGTTAAATTTAAAAAAACTTCATTCATTTGTTTAATAAAGGCCAAGGATACAGGTGCAGAATTAAACGATGTGGGCTATCGAATCTGCTTCACTATTCACAGGGGTTGATGTGTTTCTCAAGCCCATTCCTTCTGCCTTCTCCCCATAACTGTTGATCCCCTCACTATTCAAGAAACTTGCCCAGTCTTAAAAGACACTCCATAGCCTCCATAGCCTTCCACAGATTCACACACAGAGTGAAGAAATTCCTCTTCATCTCAGTTCTAAAGCACTACCCTTTCATTTGGAGACTGCGCCCTTGTGTCCTAGTCTCGACTCCTAAAAAATCTCCACGTCCACTGTATACAGGCTTTTCAGAATTCTGTAAGTTTCAAAGACTCCCCTGCGACCACTACCCCCCTACCACCCCCCACCCTCACATCATTCTTTTAAACTCCAGAGTACAGAGAGCCCTTCATTCCCCAGATCGTTCTTCTGAACCTCCCCTGGGCCCCCTCCAAGGCTAGCACATCTTCTCTTGGATTTGTGGCCATAAACCGCTCACAGTATTTCAAATGTGGTCTCAGCAGCACATCCCTGCTCAACTGTTCTTGTCCTCTCAAAATGAATGCTAACATTGCATTTGCCTTCCTAACTGCAACCTGAACATACATGTTAACCTTAAGAGAACGATGACCAGGACTTCTACAACCCTTTGTGCTTCAGGTTTCTGAAGCTTCCCCCCCCCCCCCCCCCCCCATTTAGAAAATAGTCCACACTTCTGTTCTTCCTACGTGTATAACCTCCTTTTCCCACTGTATTCTACTTGCCACTTCCCTGCTCACTCTCCTAGTCTGTCCTTCTAATAGTCTCCATTACCTCAACAATACCTGCCTCCCCCATCTACCCTTGCATCATCTACAAGCTTAGCAACAAGGCCCTGCGTCCAAATCCTTAATGTATAACGTAAATAGTTGTGGTCCCAACACAATAGATTACAGAACTCCACTAGTCAACGACTGTCATCCTGAAAAAACAACCTATTTGTACCCCTCTCTGCCTTCTGCCAGTCAGACTCTATCCATGCCCAGTTCCTTCATCATAACACCATGGGCTCTTATCTTATTTAGCATCCTCCTAGGCAAAAGGCCTTCTGGAAATCCAAATAGATCATGTCTACTAGCTCTTTGCCGAGCATGCGTGTTACTTCCAGGATTTCTAATAAACGCATTAGGCTTGACCTTCCCTTGACAAAACTGTGCTAACTCACCCTATTTTACCAGGTACCTTTAAGTACTCTTCAATCTAATACTTAATAATGGACTATAAAATCTTACAAACACTTGAGGTCAAGCTAACCAGCCCACAATTTCCCATCTTTGCCTCCTTCCCTTCTTAAACAGGGATGTTATTTTAATCATTTTCCAGTCCATTGGGATTCTCCCTAACTTGAAGGATTCTTAAAAGATAAACAATCTCAACCATCTTCTTCAGGATCCAGGGTGTCATCCATCCCATTCAGGTCAGGCCTCCAGGCTGGATAAATATCAGCTTCCCTAACTCATTCTCCTTGGCAACCGTCATTACACTCACTTCAGTCCCAACGCTCAAAGTTCTGGTATGCTACTGGTGCTTTACACCATGAAGACTGATGCAAAGTACCTATTTGGTCCCTTAATTATTTCTTCATTCCCCATTAGACTGCTGGAAAATGAAGCTGGAGAAGTGGCAATGTCCACTCTTGCCTCTCTTCTACCTTTTAGATACTTAAACTTCATTTACATTACCAGCTAGCTTACGCTTATGCTTATGTTTCATCTTCTTCCCATTTGTTGCTCTTTTGTAGTTGTCCACTGTTGTTTTTAAAGGTTACCCACTAATCTTCACTTTTTTTTGTTGGCTTTTATGCTGTCCTTGATTTCCCTCGTCAGCCATGGTTGCCTTATTCTCCCCTTAATATGTTTCTTCTTCTTCCTTGGCATGAATTTCTCCTGTACCTCCTGAATTACCAGAGTACCTCCTGCCATTGCTGCTCCACCATCTTCCCTTTCAATCAGATCTCACTAAAAGTCCTCATATTTTTGTCATATAACTACATCCAACTCCCGCTTCCCCACATCAAGCTGTAGGGTGAACTCTATCAATATGATGGTCACAATCCCCTGGGAGTTGCTTCACTTTAAATTAAGGCTACCTCATTATACATCATCATCATTACACCAAATCCAAATTATCTGTTCCCCAGTAAGCTCCATCACAAATCCGTTCCAAAGCAAAACCCATCTCAAACATTCCACAACTCCTTTTCTTAGGATCTAGTAGGAACTTGATTATCCCAGTCCACCTCCATACTGAAGATCCCCCAGGATTACTACATAGTACCTTTCTTACATGCTTTTTCTATTTTCTATTTATTTTCTGCCTCACATCCTGACTTCTGTTAGGGCCATGTACATAATTCCCATCAGAGCATTTCTCTTTCTAGTTTCTCAATTCCAGCAACACAAATTCAAAGCTTTCCAATCCTGCATCACTTCTTGCAATCTATTAAATTTTATTTCTTACTGATAAAAAGGTAATCTCAAGCCCTTTCAATAGGGCACATGTGTTTCAATTTTTACAGTCAGTACAAGTTATATCAGAACTTCAACACAAATTGGTTTTAATGTGATTGAAGAATTATAGAATGCAAACTGTCCTTACTTGTATTGTTGATAACCTGATGTCATCCACATCACTTCAATTACTGCGCAATTTTCTTATGAGAGATTGCACAAGAATGGAACAATCATGTTATATCAGAACATCCTGCAATTCCCAGCCCTGAACCCCTTGCAGCCACATCTGTGATGCTTACAACATCACATCCAATTTCAATGTGTGCTACGAGCTCATTTACCTTGTTTTGTTTACTGCATGCATTTAAGAACACCCCCCTCTGTCCTGCATTGGCCACGTCCCCTTTTCACCAGTCCCGTTATATGCTGTGCCTGAAGTTAGATTCCTGACCATTTCCATACAGTGTATTATTATTTGTTTTGGAAACTTCAACAACTCTTGAGCTCCCATCCCTTTAAACTAGTTTAAAATCCCTGTAACCACCAGGATCCTGGTCCCAAGATCAATCCAGGTGAAGACCATCTTGACAGTACAAATCCCTTCTATACCAACACTGATGCCAGTGTCCCACAAATAGAACCCCTCTTTCCCACACCATTCCTTTAGCCATCTGTTTAATTCCCTAGTTTTATCTCCTTGGCCACTACTTTTAACAAACCTTGCAAATTGGCAGTGTGCCTAGTTTTCACTTTCTTCCTTTCAAAATAAAAAACCACAAAAAGAGTATAAAAGTTACAAACAGATGTGCATCTATTTAGGGGCAGGTATCTCAAAGCACTTTACAGCCAGTGCTGCAAGGTAGGAAAACGTGACAGATAATTTATGCCTAACTCCCACAAACATCAGTGTAACAATGACCAGATTATTTGAGATAGTAATCAAGATAAATATTAGCAAGGATACTTCATAAATGCTGTGTTCATTGTCAAACGAGTACAATACAATCTTTTACATCCAAACAAACTGGCAAATGGAATTAGTGTACAGTCTCAGTTGAATTACTAAATTCAGTACATTCTCACTCTTGCAATTAGCTTGGATTTTTTTCCTCAAATCCCTGGAGTAGGACTTGAAACCAGAACTTCACAACTCAGCACTGTCAATTGAGCCAGGTCCACCCTCAAAATTTGTTACATGGCATTAGGAATGACTTTTGCTAGAGAAAATGTCAAAGATAGATCTAATAGACATATTCAAAATAGAGAGCATTAAATCAAAGCACTTCCATTAGCTAAAGCATTGATAGCTGAAGGACAACATAATTTTTGGTTAGTTTCAAAAGAGCAGAAACCACACTGCATATTATGACACGTAGTTGATAAATTATTCTAAAACAGCATGGAGAAGGATTAAACGTGGTAACAAGATTCAGTACTTGACACAGTAGACACAAGTGCAATTAGCTGAATGGCCATCTTCTACACTGTAGGGCAACAAGAAATATGATCGTTCCATTAGTTTCCAAGGCACAGCTTCAAAAGCCCAGAGAATCTGGAGTAATAAGACCTAGTTTCATCCAGCCAGAAGTCAAGTTTGTATAGTTTAACCCTGAAGAGTAAGTCAGTTTTAGAAAAGAAAGTTAGAAATTAAAAAGAAATATTTTTTGAACGTGTACGAGTCAAATAAACCTTCAACAAGCAGGGTTCATTTAAGAGTAGACATTAACTCTAGTATGCTCAATTTTTCAATAACAAAGATGGCCCACACCCACTTTCATCTGCATAGGTTCTGTACTCCAGCTTAAAAACATTGTTGGCTTGAAAGCATGGCCAGCTAGCTAAATATCAAATTGCACAGTTCACTTTGTCAATCAGCTGTCAGGAATCTTTCAAACTGTTGATTTAATTCCCCGATTCCACAATTGCCCTTCCAAGATGTATAATCTCAAACATACCAATATTAAATTGCCTACCAGATGAATACTCAAACCATTTGTCTTCATGAAATTCTTTAAAATTCTTACTATGTACAAAATCCCCAGTTTATTGTTAAACATTTTTTTCCCCCCACCACTATCTGACCACATATGTCTTAGCCAGACTGTTGTGCCAGTCAGCCCATATCCTCATATATTACATGTTTTCTCCAAAAAAATCTCACTCTTCATTCACAACATTCTCCATCTATGACTAGTCTTTAACAAAAAGATGCTAACTATCCCTTGCCTGATCTGTAGTTTTTACAAAGCTAATTTAACTAATTACATCAGAAGCCACAGGAGACCAGGTTCATTTGAAATCAAACTTTCAAGCATAGCCCCTTCGTCACTTCGCTTGACAAAGGGCTACGCTCTGAAAGTTTGAGACTTCAAATACACCTATTGGTCTATAACCTAGAATCGTGTGACTTCTGATTTTGTCACCCCAGTCCAACACCAGCACCTCCACATCTTAATTAATTACAATACTCATTAGATTAACTGGTATATTTTCAAGACATATTCCCTTCTTCTTGAAATCAGGATTATGTATTTGCTTATTCAGGGAGGATTTTAAAATTGCAACTAGTGCTTCCAACTTTCCATATTTTGGAATGTGCAGCAACAGTCCTATTTTTCAAAATAAATTCCTTTACTTCAGATACCTCAAGCATCAGTTCCACAATTTCTTCTTGACACCATTTTCACTGTTGTCTAACACAACTACAATACTGAATTGTGTCAGTCAGGCTGAAATCCAACATTCTCCAATTATCTTACTTTTAAATATGCTTATAAAGGCACTTACTGATTCCTTTTAACGTTAGCCATTAATATTATTTTATATTCTTTTTAGCTATTCTCATTTCACTTTTTGTATTCCTAATTACCTTCACAGGTACAGCTGTCTATAGCATGGCTCCCTTTTAAAATTTCCCAATGGGAAACAGACTGCAAATGCAACACCAGAAATACACTGGATGCAGATGTCGTCACACTGGAGATAATTGTTGTGGTATTCAATGAACTACCTGCAGTCTGATGGTGAGCGGTGAGTTAGAAGTTCCTGTTTTGTGAACCCAATTGAGCAGCAAAGGAGTTCAGCATTTCAGTCGACAATATCCGAGAGAGATGATCTGGTCACTTATTTTGCTGTCCGTGGAACGTACCACATTGAAGCTGGCTGTGCACAGCCTACACTATATTAGAAAATTAACTTCAGTATTGCACTCACTGTACAGTTCTTTGGGGCATCCTGGTTCATGAAAGGCACAAAATAAAAGAATATTTTCCTTCCTGTCTCAAACCAAGTTCCATTTGTCCATCATACCAGTCCCTACTGACCTTTCTGACTTTCCAGAGGGCAAAAGGTTGATCCTTGCTTCTATTCTCCCATATTCAAATCAACTAATACATGATCAGTCACTCAGATATAGAAACAAGGCATCCGTCACGCGTGGAACAGCTTCCCCAAACAAAACCTTCGTGTGATGATGATTACTTGGTAAACTAATATAAATTCACAGAAAACAAAGAAAGAAATCAGAATAAAATATTCACTGCATTTGATGCAAATAAAAAAAAATCTAGTAACAACCCTGTTAGAAATATTTTTGGACAAAACAATTGTGAGCACTGCCACAAATAAACAACGATCAGTGGGTGCTGGAGATCTGAGATATAAACAGAAATTACCAGAGAAACGCAACAGGACCGGTAGCATTTGTGGGGAGAAAACAGAGTTTATTTTTTTTAATCTAGTGAGTCTTCTTCAGAACTCACCAGATTCAAAACATTAACTTCTCTCTCCACAGAAGGAGCCATACATGCTGAATTCCTCCAGCAATTTCTGTTATCGAGAGCAATATCTTGGCATTCTTGTTGAAATAAAACATCAAGTACTTTGAGTTTCAGAATCAATTATGCAATGCTTGAACTCAAGGCAGTTACAAAATCATTCCACACCATACATGCAACAGTCAATAGTGTTAAGTTATAAAGTATCATTTATAGAAGACTGTTTAGTATCTGAAAGTTTCTTCAGTTCCCCAATACCAGAAGAAAACATTACAAACAATAATCAGTTTTTATTTCTACCAGTGAAACCAACATGGAAAGTTAAATTCTATCACAGAAATTTCAAAATATTCTACATTTCGTTAACGTGTGTTGTGGTTTCTTTTAAAAGTTTTTTTAAAATGTAGCACACATTCAGGAAATTAGGTTTAAATAAACAACCAAATTTATATCATTAATTTCATTTAATCAACGCACAATGCATTCAATCAATTTGCTCAGACATGCTACTACAACTCTAGGACAGACGCAACTTGAGCCCAGTCCTCCTGGGACATTACCACTATACAAGAGATCCCTCTGCAATATGGTTTAAAACTGTTCCTGCACTACATAAATATAAATCAATCACTCCACCCCAATAATATTGATGATTAAGGTAAAAGACAATTTCAAAGTGATTTAGTGTTTAAAAATACTTTTAAAATCAAAAGTAACCAATTAATGATTTAAGGCCAAAATAACAAATACCACACTGTGTTGTTACCTTTTGGATCTAGCTTCTGCTCTAGGAAAGTGTAACCTGCAAGCAGAGCAGGGAGGAAAAAAATGGTGATCAGTTCCAAACTACATCAAAAGCCAAACATTGAGAAAAACAAAGAATTATCAAACCAAATAGGGAAAATATCTATTTTCACACTCAATTCAGTTACATGATTATGCCATTCACACCAAAAGGTTTTCACACTCTACACGAACTTCTCCCTTTGCCTAACATCAGTAAAGGAGATAAACTTCCAAGTGACTTGAGGTTATAAAAGGATTTAATGTAGATGCAGAGATGATATTTCTGTGACTGGGAGAAAATCAAAGATGGTCACTAACATCCTGTTGGGTGTTTGTCAGACAGGGATTAGAACATAACGCTCTCGTCAACTTCACCCAGTCCTTGAAATCTCTGCATCTACGTTAAATCTTTTCATAAACTTCTGTAAGTTTTGAGGTTATCCCTTAGTCTTCACTTTAATGAAAAAAGCAAGAGATCCATTCAGAATATGCCTCCCAACTCTGGTATCATTATAGTAAATATCTTTAATCTCCAGTTCTTCTATATCTATTGCATAACAGGACACCAGAATTGTTCCTAGGATTCCCAATGTGGACTAATTAATATTTTTTAAAAATGCTTTATATTATTGACTTGTCTCTCATTAGGCCCATCTTCTAGAAAAACAGCAAATCTTAACAAGGATTCGATCTATAGATTCAGAGCAGACCAATGTTCTTTTAAAAAAGGTCAAACCATGACAAACAGGCAAGTTGACCCCTTGAGTACTTTTTTTCTCTTTTGTTTGAGTGAAGAGCTACAAAATTAAGAATATTTGAACCTTAATTGGTTAAATAAAACATAATTACAAAGAAGGGCAGATGATAAAGCATGTGGAAGCAGTGGAGGCCAACATGACCCACAGCGACATCTGCAGTTGTGTTTGCAGCTCAAGCAATTTCAACTCAATTCAGTCAAAGCTGAGGGTACTGCAATTGATACTTTAGGGATGGTAAATGTTACGCGCACACAGTTTCATGAGACGATCACAACACTTCGGCTAGTTCTTCAGATTGACCCATGTTCAAGTTGATATCAGACGGCCCACAAGGCACACATGGGGGATCAAGGAATTTGAAGAGAAGGAGCCTTGCTCTTGTTTAAGAGGTGTGAGGCTCTTGCAGTTTGACTGGCCAACTGTCAGGGCTGCAGAGTGGGTGAGCAAACTGAACAGGACACGAGTGCAAACAGCCATTCAAATAGAGGGAGTAACAAAGGAATTCAGTTGTAGAAGGCAGTATGGTTAATGGGATGTGCACTGTTTTCTGCAGCTGAGTATAAGTTGCCTACCCAATACTCATCTGCTTGGGGTTGAAGAGGAACATGCAGAGGGAAGAAATGTATCAAGTGGTTGCAACATAAATAGAAATAGAAAAAGGAGGTTCCAAACAGGGATGAGCAGTATTTAGGGACTAAAACAAACCCAAAAACACAATTTGTGTCTAATCTTAGAGAGAGGGCTTTAGGGACAGGGTTAGCAAGGGAATCATGACAGGAGATTTGGCAAGTTAACAAGAAAGGACAAGGCAATACAGCAAAATGTAATCAGTGCAATAACAACAGAAGTACAGCATGCAATACAATAACACACCAGCAGGTAGAGCAGTGTGGAAGAATAATAGAAATACAATTAGAAGCTCTACCTGAACACACAGCATTCACACAACAGATAAACTGACAACATTAAGAAATGTAATTATCGTGATCACAGAGACCAGAGCTGGGACCTGACTATTTAACAGCATTTGATATTTCAGAAAAGGTGGGAGTTATGGGAAAGATGGTGGTTAGCTCTTAATAAAAAGGTTAGTTTAGTACAGCAGTGTCATGGAATCCCTCGTGTAGCAGCAGGCCATTCAGCCCTTCGAGTCCATACCAACCTGCAAGAGCATCCCACCCAGACCCATGCCCCCTTTCCTACAACCCTGTATTTTCTATGACAAATCCTGGACATTTATGGGCAATTTAGCACGCCAGTCCACCAAAACCTCACATCATTCAATGGTGGGAGAAAACCCATGCAGACACAGGGAGAATGCGCAACTCTACACAGTTGCCCAAGGCTGGAATCAAACACTAATCCTTGGCAATGGTGAGATGAGGGGCATAATATTAAAGTGATTGGAGGAAGATACGGAGGAGATGTCAGAGGTAGTTCTTTACACAGAGTCGGGGGGTGATGGAATGCACTGCCGGCTGTGCTAGTGGAGTCAGATACATTAGGTACATTTATGTGACCCTTGGATTGGCACATGGAGGATAGTAAAATGTAGGGTATGCAGGGTAGTTTGACCTTAGAGTAGGATAATAGGTCAGCACAACATTGCAGGCCAAAGGGCCTGTACTGTGCTGTACTGTTCTAAGTTCTATATACCTGTAGCCTGACATTGGCAGTGGGGAAAATGCTACAAGGCCATTTAAAAATATTTAATAGCAAAGCACTTGAAAAGCAATGACGAGATCAGACAGAGTCAGTATGGACTGTCAAATCTACCAGAATTTTGCAACACAAACTAGCAGAGTTGATAATGGAGAACCAACAGAAATGGTTTAATAGACTTTCAGAAGCCTTTTGATAAGGTCTCATGTAAGAAATTAGCATGTAAAAATAAAGCTCAAATAAAGTACTTGGATCGGAGCTACTCAGAATATATAATAACAATTTAGAGAAGGAAGCTAAGCCAATGGCTACAGGTTTGCAGACAACATAAAGCTGGGTGGGAGGGTGCGCGTGAGGAGGATGCAAAGATGATTCAGTGCGATTTGCACAATCCGAGTGAGTGAACAATTCATGGCAGATGAAGTAAATGTGGATAAATGTGAGGTTATCCACTTTGGGTCTTAAAATCAGGAAGGCAGATTATCTGAATGGCAAGAAATTGGCAAAGGAGAACCTCACATTTTATTATCTTGGATTCTCCAGCATCTGCAGTTCCCATTCTCTCAGGTGCAACAAGACCTGGGTGACTGATCATTGTTCACTGAAGCAAAGAGTAGTGATAAACAGGTCCCTTTCGAAATGGCAGGCAGTGACCTGTGGGGTACCACAAGGTTCGGTGCTGGGACCGCAGCTGTTTACGACATATTAATGATATAGACAAAAGGCATTAAAAGTAACATTAGCAAATCTGCCGATGACACAAAGTTGGGTGGCAATGTGAAACGTGAGGAGGATGTTATGAGAATACAGGGTAACTTGGACAGACTAGGTGAGTGGACGGATGCATGGCAGATGCAGTTTAATGTGGATAAATGAGCAGTTATACACTTTGGTGGCAAGAACAGGAAGGCAGATTACTATCTCAATGGAGTCAAGTTAGGTAAAGGGGAAGCACAACGAGATCTAGGTATTCTTGTACATCGGTCAATGAAAACAAGCATGCAGGTACAGCAGGCAGTGAAGAAAGCTAATAGCGTGCTGGCTTTCATAACAAGAGGAATTGAGTACAGGAGCAAAGAGGTCCTTCTGCAGCTGTACAGGGCCCTGGTGAGACTGCACCTGGAGTATTGTGTGCAGTTTTGGTCTCCAAATTTGAGGAACGACATTCTTGTTATTGAGGGAGTGCAGCGCAGGTTCACGAGGTCAATTCCCAGAATGGCGGAACTATCATATGTTGAAAGATTGGAGCGACTGGGCTTGTATACACTTCAGTTTAGAAGGATGAGACGGGATCTGATTGAGGCATATAAGATTATTAAGAGATTGGACACTCTGGAGGCAGGAAGCATGTTTCCGCTGATGGCTGAGTCCAGAACCAGAGGACACAGTTTAAAAATAAGGGGCAGGCCATTTATAACACAGGGTTGAGGAAAAACCTCTTCACCCAGAGAGTGGTGGATATATGGAATGCTCTGCCCCAGAAGGCAGTGGAGGCCAACTCTCTGGACACTTTCAAGAAAGAGATAGATAGAGCTCTTAAAGATAGTGGAATCAAGGGTTATGGGGATAAGGCAGGAACAGGATACTGATTATGATCATGGCTGTTCATCCACAATGAATGGCGGTGCTGGCTCGAAGGGCCAAATGGCTACTCCAGCACCTATTGTTTACTTAAAAGCAAGCATGCAGGTGACCCAGGCAGCAAAGAAGGCAAATGGTATGTTGGCCTTCATAGGAAGAGGATTTGAGTACAGGAGCAAAGATGTGTTGCTGCAACTGTATCTAAGAGTAGCATTTATGTAGTTTTGGCCTCCTTGTCAGAGGATGGATGTTCGGGTTATGGAGGAAGTGCAAAGTTTACCAGACTGATAGGACTGACATATAGAGAGGCTGGATCAGTTCGGATCATATCCACTGATGGGGTGGAGTATCATAGAAAGCTCTAAAATTCTAACAGGACTAGACAGGGTAAATGCAGGAATGATGTTCCCGACATCTAGAACCAGAAGTCGAGGTTTAGAAACAATGGAGTAAGCCACTTAGGATTGAGGTGAGGAGAAATGTCTTCAGCCAGAGGGACTCTCTCCGACAGTAAGCAACTGAGACCAAAACTTGATGTTTCCAAGGAGTTTGATCCCTTTACCCCTAGGGGCTATATCTAAGGGTATGGGGAGAAAGCATGGAAAGGGCAGAGGTGGATGATCAACCATGACCATACTGAATGATGGGTCAGGGTCAAAAGATTATTTGGCCTACTCCTGCTCCTACATTCTATGTTTCTTTGTGTATCTGAATTATTAGACCCCAATGCTCCTCTACCAATGTTAGACATTTACCTTCCAACTGTTAGCTACGTATTCTTCCTCAAAAGTGTTAATAAAAACTTCACTTACCTAATATTAAAAAGGTCATTTACCAATTACACCCACATTCAACAAGTCTTTTCACGTACCTGTTAAAGCCATTCTCCCCCAATCTGGTGTCTTCAAATTATGAATAAGCATCAAAATGACAACTAGATTCATCAGTATGTTCTCCTTCAAGCAGTTCTTCCCAAATTTGCAATCATCTCATCTCCAAGAATAACTGCTCCTTTCAACTAATTTGTCAACAAGCAGGGGTAGTCACCCCCACCAAACCAAAAAGTGGAAATCTGCCATTTGACACAATTATATTGCAATGGAGTTGTACCATGTTACAGTGGTAAGCAGTGGCTTAGTTAAACAATGCTATTAATCCAATTGTTACATACAGAAGCTAAGATACTGAAATCCAATATTTACAAACGTCACATTCCATAGTCATCTCGAGACTAAAAAATGAACTACACTTGCAAAAGATCACAACTCTTTGCAATATCAGTTCCAGTATATTTGGGAAAAGTTTGTTTGCTGAAGGCACTTTTTAAAGCAATTATTATTCACCAAAACAGAGGTGCAGAGGTTTTCCAATGAAAGGGTCAAAGATATCACACTGTCAATTTCATTATTCATTTATCTTATCATAAGGAATTATAACTTACATAGCCATCTGATACCTACAACACGGCCCATGGATCAAACATTTAAACTTTAATAATCGTATCTAATGTGGTTGTAGGTTTGCTTTGCACGTTAGTGAATTTTTGCCATCCCCTATTACCCTGCTCATGGAAAGCTTAGTGTCTAAAGTATTGCGATGTTTATCTGCTATTTTAATTTTTACTCACTGACTCATTGAGGCTCCTTTTCAAGTGCTTCATATTAAAAGAAAGAGGTAAAATAAGCAACACTTATGTGCTTTCTGAGCCCCAAGTGAAAAGAGCCACTGAAACATCTGTCATAAGAATATTCATGGTCATGAAACAAATTGGTACAGCTATAGAAGAGCCAGCAGCAGCTGAGGTTAAAATTTTGCAAACTCTAATCTGCAAGAGGCAAAACAAAAAAAAACACTGAATTGCATTCTATACACGTGCATAGTAACAAAATCAGTAGGAAAAGAACAAACATCACCCAAAGCTGACTTGTAGGCAGGGCGTCAAGCACAGATGACCGCGTAGCAGCAAACATCTCCCATAAGACGGGAAAAAGAAGAGTGAAGTAATAAACACATATCCTGTTAACAACTTTAAAGATGATCAAGTCAAGGGTGACAGACCATGTGACTGGACAAAGACATTAGGTCCAAAACATAGAAGATAAATAAGTAGTAATATCTCATAAGTAGTAGTGATCTCAGATATTGGCCTAAACAACAGGGACCCCAAGTATAAGATTCAAAAATTAAAGACAGTATCCACAGATTTAAAAAGATCCATCATGAATGGTGTTAGTGGAGAATCTAAGAGTCAAAGATAGAATCACAGTATTCAGCTTCTGAAGCTCTGTGCCATCAAATTAATGAGTTACTTTAAGATTATTGTAAAACTTGCCATGTTTCCATGAATCAGCCACAACTCCTCAATGATTAACCCAAGGAACCTTACATGTGTTCAACACTGATTTATCCATTTAGACCACTTGAGCTGTGACTTAAAAGGGACAGGCAGGTTGGTCGCTGAACATAGCAAAACTTCAGAATGCCTAAGGAGCAACATGAGATATATAGGTCACTTGGAAGTTTTTCCAAAACACACTCACTCTGGCAGCCTAGGCAGTATCAATTAGTTGTCATAAATACCACTATCCCTGTTTCACCTCTGGTTGGAAAGTTTATGTGTGAAGAGCTCATGAACCAGAGGCAAGAGGTTAAAATTCAATTTGTACTTAATAGATCTTTCTCCTGGCACCTGTAAGGAAGCAATTACTTCAAGTGGAACCAGTTTTCAAACATTATGTTGCAGAATGGCACTAACAGGGCATAATGCAGCATTTTGGTTTTAAGTCAGCCGCAGTCACTGCTCCCATATCGTTTCCAGAAATTAAAGGGACTACAAAGCAGATCAAAAGGAAAAAAAGTGACCTAATACTTCAGCAGTCAACAGTTGCTATTATTAATGAACCAATTCTTGCCCACGTTTAATTAACTTGGCCTCCTTGTGAATTTTTTTTTAAAATGAACATTCCATTGTGTGAACTGGATCACATAACAGACACAGGTGGCATCAGTCTGAAACAAAAACAAACTGCTGGAAAATCTCAGGTGTCGCAACTTCTGTGAAGAGAAATCAGAGTTAACGTTTCGGGTCTAGTGATCCTTCTTCACAACAGACATCATGCTGCACAGCCCAGCCGCGCCTGACAATGCCCGCCCTCACAAATCGTGATTGGAGCTACAACCGGCACTACCTTTGTGAATGGCACTGGCTCTGACCAATCACCGGAGGGGCCCCGGCGACAGTCAATGAAACCGGTAGGAAAGGGCCCGCCGGCTGACTTCCCTTTCTCAGGCTGTCTAACACCCACCGAGAACAGCAGTTACATCATCCCGACTGAAGCATTCTCACTATTTTAAACCTTAAAGTCTAAACACCCAAACCTTTTAAAAAAGGTGGGCGGCGGCATTCAGTCCATCATGTCTGGCCTTTGCCGGTTCTAACTCCTTTGTTTTGTGTCCTGTAAATTTCCCTAAGTTATTGGATCTGCAACCACCGCCCTTTTAAGTGTTTCGAAGATCGTGACTCACTGGCTTCATTCTCCTTTAGCCAGTTACTTAATTCTGCGTAACTTAAATACAAAATGTCTAATACACCACACAACGATCTGCTTGTTCACTTCTGGCCGAAAGGAATGTACCGGACGTGTTAACTTACTTTCAAATGCAAATTCTAGTTAAAATCGCAAGAATGCCGAACTAAAAGCAGGGCAACGTTGTAGAGCCGCATCCTCCCTGGTTGAGTTGGTCACCAGAACATCTTGTTATAAGCAACCGTGATGGGTGAAGCTGGTAATCCTAAAACTTACCAACAGATTCTGGGCGAGTCTTGGCGGACACGGTGGATGTAGCAGGCGCCGACTCCGAGGTGGAGTCCGGTTCGGGCCGGCTTCTGGCGGGCAGAGGCGCAGGGTGCTGGGGATCCTCGTGTCCGACGGTCGTGCCTTCTGCCGGCTCGAAGGCGCCTGGAGCCGCAGGTACAGAGACCGAAGGAACAAAGATGGGTGCGTCGCCTGCCCCGGGCTTGAGAGGATCCGAATCATCCAGTATTTTCTCTGTACCTTCGGCGGTACGATCAACAATGTCGTCTAAGCGAGCCGAGGATGAGACAGAGGGAGACTGCCACTCGGGGTCTGTCATGGTTCTGACTTAATTCTTTTGAAGTCGTCGGGCTTTATTTTTAAAACAAATTTAACTATTTGTCTTCTCCCACCTAACGGACTTAAAACGCAGAAGCGTCGCTGATGCCTGTTTGAAAGGTTGAGAAGTGCGCCACCAGACAGAGGCGGATACTATTGAGTAAGGAGGCAAGAGACCAGCCCTCCGTGCCCACTCCCCTTGCGCGGTGATTATAATAATAGAAAATGGCGTTGCCGTGATTCATAGAAACCTGACGCCGCCAACTCCGGAGACCAGCCCAACCTTGAGGTGGTGAATGAACTGAATGATGTGGTGCGCAGCCAATCAACGAAGCGGGCGGCCGTCAGACTTGGCGCCGCTGGAACAGTCTGGACCAATGAAGATCAAGGTTTTTGAGGTTATAATCTGATTGGTTAGACTTGTCACTGTTGTCCGCAAAGTCTTATCCTGCGCCATAATTGAAGAGGATTACTTTGCTCCGCAGTTTAAGGTGCAAAAGGGTCAGCAAATCATCATAATCAATGCACATCACTCAAAAAAATAGGCAGTTCAGTGAGTAGTTTGGAAGAAAAGTATCACGTCCGCTTTAAGGGAAACAAACGTATGTTTCTCAATAAGCTATGTTTTTAAATTTTAAACTCTTGTCAAATTTGTTGAGATTTTATTTTGTAGAAACGAAATTTGGAAAACCTCATTTTACGTCTTAGTGAGAATTGAGGCCTCAGACATTGACAAATTGCTGGAGAGGTTAGATAGCTGCTTGAAGTTCAATGCACGTAAATTGTGAGGTCGTGCACTTTGGGAAGAAGAACATACACCGACAATATATGATGAAGTTACGACTGAAATAGGATTACAAGAGCAGAGTTACTGGACAAATTGAGACAGTATTTAATGAAATATGCAGTGTTCTCCAAGACATTTATACCTGAAAGGGATAATTAACATTCAATAAGGTGCACCATCGGGATGTAAGGGACTGCGCCTTGGAGGAGTTCGTTAAAATTATAAGTCCAATGAGTTATGCATTAATTGTTAGTGCTAGCAGCAATTAGCTTAAAGAGTAATATGTATTTAATCTAAATAGCTACTAAGTAATAGGCATTGAAAAAAACCTATTTTTTGTTCATCAAGATTGAGCCTATTCTAATGGAGAGTGCAGGTGGCCATCCTGGCCTACTTGGTGACAGTAACAAGCACCTGTGCCAGCAAGAAAGATCAGTGACAGTGAAACTACCCAAAACATTCTAGATCTCTCCATCGGCAACAAACATTTACAAGATATGGCCCCTAGCCTTTATTGATAGGGGAATTGTAATTGTAAAATGCAGTACAAATGTCAGGAGGTTATGTTAGATTGAACCAGAATATTGCGACCGAAGCTGAAAGCTGCACTTTAGGATGAAGAGGCTAATAGACGGAGTACAGAAGATGTTTATGAAATGATTGTAGGGATGAGAAATGTTGGTGATCAGTTTGATTGGAGAAGTCAGAACCATTCTCTTTGGAGAATGAAAGGCTGGTGCGCTTAATCAAGGCATTCGACAGAGCGATTATTTGAATAGGAACAATGTGAAGGATGACAGGGGAAGGCAGGAGAGTGCTCCTTTGTGAGATGTTCATTTAGAGAGTCAACAGAGATTTAATGGGCCAAATGGCCTTCGATGCTGTAATTATTCTATAAAGGTCTCATTTGTAAACAACTAAAGAGATGCTCTGTGAAGGTGCAGAGGGTCTCCTGGTAATCTGGAGTGGAGTTTGCATTTTCTCCCCATGTCTTGTGGATTTCCTCTGAATGCTCTAGTTTCCTCCCACAATCCAAAGATGTGCAGGTTAGATCATTTGGCCAAGGCAAATTGCCGTGTAGTGTCCAGAGATATGCGGGTTAGGTGGATTGGTCACAGTAAATGTGACGTTAAAGGGAGAGGGTGGAGAAGCTGAGTTGGGGTGGTATGCTCTTCAGAGGGTTGGTGCAGACTCGATGGGCTAAGTGGCTTCTTTCCATGCTGTAGAGTTTCTATGATTTTATAAAGTAAGTTCATGTTTCCCTCTAGACTCTTCATGATAACTTGAGAATGGAAGAAAAATGAATTCAACAGGCTTAAAGAAAAGTGGCTAGTTCTTATGGCTAAAGGAATCAAGGGATATTGGAGAGGGTTGGATTTTGGCAGTGAACTTGATGAGCAGCCAGGATCATATCAACTGGCAGAGCAGCCACAAAGGGTTGAATGGCCTATGTCTGCTCCTATATCCTATGCTTCTGCAAAGGTGGAGATCCTGAGATAGCCCAAGAAGGCTGTCATAGATGTCAAAATGAAAGAGTTATGATCTGACAAGCCGGAGAAGTGTGAAAAACCTCATAGCCTCAAACCTCAGTAGTGCAGAGCTACATGGATATGTTTCTTTGAATGTTCTGTTTATTATGGACCAGCTAGCTGGAAGGCCACTGTTGCTTGATTCAAGACGCCTCGTTGACTGAGAAAGGTTTTGTTTTGCAGTATTTTTTGTAATAAAGGCTGTGTTCTTACTTTTCATCACATATGATATGTGACCTATTCCTGAAATGGAAGCTTAAGTGAGAAACATAGGGTTTTCAGTAACCGCATGCACCCGCAGCTGCTTCACAGTAGCTACACCCAGCTAATACATATTCATGGAGGACAACCTTATTCTAGCCTACTCCTCCATCAAGGAGGCAGAACAGGGAATTTTCACCCTGGAGAAAGATCCTCAGTTCTGTGATATCCTACCTAATGTCATTATTCACTTGCCTCATCATCCCTACTGTCCCGTAGAATGTTAAAATCCTACACCTTACTATTGCAATGACTGATCATTCTCCGGGAATGAGCTTCCACTACTATGATCTATGTAAATGCATGGAAACACTGTGTTACTATTCCCCACTAAGAAATATGAAGAGTCATCTCTCAGGTATGCATTGTGTACCTCAAAAGCTGAAATCGCTTATCCTGGCTATGACACTCCAGCTAGGGGAAAAAAGACTGCTTCCTGCACTCTATAGACGCCAGTCACTTCCCTGCGTCACGCCCATTAACTGCCTGTTCAAAGTCCACTACGTGGCTGTTTCCAGCACAATATTCTTCCATCGATCTGACTGGACAAAATGTACATTTCTGAATGCTACTTCTGGAGCTTTGACTGTACTGCCCAAATTCTAGGTCTGTAGTTTGCTGGGTCATGAGAGACACTGGAGATACACACATTCCTGTTGCTGTGATACAATCGAAAGTGCCCTGATGGAAGAACAGCATCTTCTTGTAATGGTGGAGATGGTACACTGCTTTCACGTCAACCAAACATGTAAGCATCTAGTAGGATATGAGATCAATGTAGCTGTTAGAACAGTGCAATTGAGTATATATTTACATGTGTCAATTGCATATACATACAGTGGTGAAATGTCTACGCCACCGAAGTGCCTTCAAATATTTATTCTTCCCTTTCTCTGCTTCCTACTTCCTATTGGCACAGCCCTGACTCCACAACTGGGGTGGAAAGAGCCTGCTGAGTCATTTGTACTGGTAACCTTGAAGAATTTGACAGGCATCTCCAGGAAGATCAGGGCATCCTGCTGACAATCTCCTACAGAAATGCAGGTGTATCCTCTTTGGCTAGTGCTGTTATAGGCAATTCTGTTAACTGACAAAGGGGAGAGGAAGGGGCAGGACTCTTCCGAAGTGTTGTGACTGAAGCTCCTGGAGTTCCTGGGTGTCGTCTCCTTGTGGGTGCCTGCTGGCACCATCCTATCTCCTTAAGAGGACAGGAAATCTGGAATGAGATTGAGGTGATTTATCATGCCATCGTCTTGTCATTGATATTAAGTATCCAAAGGCATTGCAAGTCCAAATGAATTTTCAGCAGCCACTGAACATTCTGCTGTCAATGTGCCAAAGCATCTGCCAACTTTTTCATTGAGGAAGCCCCTTGTTCATATGCCAGAGCAAGCACAGAAGACAGATGAACTCCTCCATCTTCATCCAGCCTAGTGAGGGCCTCTGGTGTCGCTACCTGACATTCTATGTTTTGATTGAATATGTTGGTTATGGCCAAGTACTGAAGTAAATTGTTTACTTGGGATTAGCATGTGCCAGGTCTCTGGAATGCACTGACAGTCATTATGTATTTTGAATGCATTAACAGTAAAGGCTAAATGTTACAAGCATAACAAGAAAACAAAACTAAAAGCACTTTATCTGAATGCATGCAGAATTCACAATAAAGAAAATCGCACACACTGAAGTGAATAAAAATGATCTGATAGCTATTACAGAGAGTGGTTGCAGGATGACAAGATTAAGTCCAAAATATTATAAAGCTTTCAAGAAGAATAGGAAATTCAGCAAAGGTGGAAGGATAGCGCTCAATCAAAGATAGCACTGGTATAATCGTTAGAGTTTGGTTGAAGAGATCAGCTTGGACCGAAATGGGGAGTGGCAGGCAAAAGGAGTAATTAATGGGAGTGGTCTTCAGTTCCTCTAATGTAACTGCAAAATATACTAGCAAAAATACTTGTGTGTTTATAATAAAGGGAAATTGTCATGGATGACTTTAGCTTATACATAAATGGACAAATCAGATTGTCAATGATAATTTGGATGAAAAATTCATAGAATGCTTTTAAAATAATTTCTTAGAGTGACACATTCTGAAGTCAACAAGGGCATGGGTTATACTAGACTTGGTATTAAGATAGGATTAATTAAAGATCTCAGAGTAAAGGATCCTTTAGGTAGCAGTGAAACAAAAGGGTCTAGGCCCGAAACGTCAGCTTTTGTGCTCCTAAGATGCTGCTTGGCCTGCTGTGTTCATCCAGCTCCACACGTTGTTATCTGTGATTGAAATTCACACCCAGTTTGAAAACAAGAATACATCGTCTTCTCCTTGTCTTATCTTGAAGACTTCTATCAGCTGGCTCTTTAACCTTCTAAATTCTAGAGAAAACAGGCCTAATTTGTGTAGTGTGTCCTTATAATGTAATCCCTAAAGTTCAGGTATCATTCTTGTAAACCTGTATCTTCCCTCTAAGGCCAATATATCCTTCTTTTGATGGTGTGCCCAGATCTGCTCACTGTACTCCGGGTGAGGTCTAACTAGGGTTTTGCATAGATGCAGCGTAACTTCTATATCGTTATATTCCAGTCCTCCACATATAAATGCCTGTGTTCAATTAGCTTTCTACATTATTTTCTGCACCTGTTCATTATATTTTAGAGATCTTTGCACCTGAAGCTCCATGTCTGTCTGAACATCCACAGTATTTAAATTCATACCATCTAGAAAGTATTCTGATCTATCCTTTTTCAGTCCAAAATGGATGACCTCACACTTGCTTACTTTGAACTGCATCTGTCACAGTTTTGCCCATTCACTTAGCCGTTCAATAGCCCTTTGTAATTTTATGCTGTCCTCTAAACTGTCTACAATGTTGCCTATCTTTGTATTATCAGCAAATTTGGATGTGTGACTTTCTACACCATTATCCAAATCATTAGTAAATAATGTGAATAATTGAGGCCCGAACACAGATCTTTGTGGGACATCATAGGTCCCATCCTGTCAATTTTAGTACCTACCCATTATTCCTACTTTCTGGCACCTGCCGTTTGACCAAATCTCCAGCATGTTAGTAATTTGCCCTCAACTCTGTGGATTTCTACCTTAGGTAACAGTATCTTATGTGGGACTTTATCAAATGCCTTGTGGAAGTCCATATAAACAATATCCATATATACCCCTCTGTCCACTACCTCAGTCACCACTTCAAAAAAATTCATTGACATTTGGCAGGAATTATCTGCCATGAATCTATGCTGGCTGTCCCTAATTAACTGAAAATTTTCAAGGTTATCAGTCACCCCATTCTTTATTATAGACTCCAATAATTTCCCCACCAATGACTTTAGGCTAGCTGGTCTGTAATGATATGGTTTTCCTCTTTCACACTTCCTAAAAAGCAGAGTGAGAAATGCAGTTTTCCAATCCCAAGGGAAAACTGAAAAGTTGGTGTTAGGGCATCTACAAAGTGTTCTATTTCCTTTAACACCCTCAAATGGAAACTGTCAGGTCCTGGTGATCTGTCACTCTTTAATTCTATTAATTTCCTCATTATCTATGTTTTATTTACATTAATTTTATTCAGCCTCTGTTTCCAATTTACTATTAATTTCTTCAGGACTTCTAGCAAGCTGTCCTACTTTTCTGCTGTAAATACTGAAACTAAGGAATTATTCAACATGTCTGCCATTTCCCCAAAGTCATTGACAATATCCCCACTCTTAATATTTAGTCAGCCAACATTGCTCCTGACCATTTATGTTACAACAACATTTCTTTTTGTTGATTTCGATGTCCCTTGCAAGTTTCTTTTCATAATCCCCTTCAGTAGCTCTTAAGCTGCTTTGTGGCCCTTTGCTCGTGATTATATCTCTCCCAGTCAGCAGGATCTGTGATTTCTTTGTATTTTTGTAAGCCCTTTCTTTTAGTTTAACGCTGTCGCTTATCTCTTTAGTTGTTCATGCCCGTCACTTTTTTTTTGTCTGTAAGATGCAGCTCAGATGAATGATCAGAATAAAAAGAATGGATGAGAATGATTTAAAGATTCACCAGGAGAATGAAGTTAGAGTATGAGGGTAAGCTAGCTACAACTGAAGAAAAAGCAAACATTTCCACAGCTTTCTGAAAGGAAAAAAGTTAGTAAAGTGAGTGTTGATCCTTTAGATAGTGGGATTGGGAGTTAATAGTGGGTGTCAAAAGTCAGGTCTCACAGAGGTATGTGGTAGGGCATCAACTTATTACATTTTAAATTAATGGGTTATTTGAAGATAAGCATAATGGCATAGTAGCTAAATTTGCAGATGACACAAAAGTAGGTAGGAAAGTATGTTATGAAGAGAACAAATTAAGGTTGCAGACTAACATAGGCTGAGTGGGTAGGCAAAAATCTGTCAGTTCACTAGGATAATACTTAAATAGAGAATGACTGCGGAATTCCAGCTGAAGAGGGATGTAGGTATTCTAGTGTGTGAGTTATAGAATGTTGAAAAGCAGGTATAGCAAGTAACAAAAAAAGCTAATGGAATGCTGTCCATTTTTATGACAAATGGTGGATGTAAAAGTAAGGATAAATAAAAAGGGAAGGTCATCGGACCCGAAACGTTAACTCTGTTTTCTCCTTCACGGATGCTGCCAGATCTGTTGAGCTTTTCCAGCAACTTTGTTTTTGTAAAAGTAAGGATCCCTTGCTTTGGTTATGCAGGGTATCGATAAGACTATCCCTTGAATATCGTGTGTAGTTTTGGTGATCTTATTGAAGAAAGATTGTAAATGCATTAAAGGTGGCTCAGGCAAGATTTTCTCTATTGATACTTGGAAAGAGTGAGTTGTTTTATGAGGAAAGATTAGACAAACTGTGTTTGTTTCTACTGGAGTTTAGAAGAGTGAAGGGTATCTAGATTGAAGTGTATAAAAATCCTGAACAAGTTAGACATGGAAAGAATGTTTCCTTGTGAGTGATTCCAGATCTAGGGGCACTTTAAAATTAGACATCACCCTTTTAGGACAGAGATGAGAATTCTTTCGGATGGAGGCAAAGCCATTGAATATTTTTAAGGCAGACATAGCTAGATAATTGATAGGCAAGGAATTCAAGGATTATCGGGGTCGAAGGCATTTGGATTTGAAATACATTCAAATCAACCACCATCTTATTATAATGACAGAGTTGTTTGAAGGGCCAATCATCTGTTTCTGCAACTAATTCGTAAATTCATATACAACACTGAGAGTCAGAAATCTCAGCAACTTCTTCTTTCAGCGACTGCAGACATATGTTAGCAAAGTGCTCACCAGATTGTGTTTCTGAAAGTAATCTGATGATAATGCCCTGATAATAGATTTCCTGGATGCGTATAATCAAAACATTTACAGGATGTACCTCATTATGAGCTCTTGTAATAACCCAAAGGGGATCCTGTCCGAATGTGACAGTATCAGCCCAGAAAAGGGACTTTAACACAAGGAGTGATATCATGTTTGACCATACATGGAGTTGATCATGCAGTTGGTAAACTAATCATTGGTCAAAACAAGGCCTAAGCACCAGAAAAAGCTATGCACAGAAATTGATAAGAAGTGTCTTATCTCTTTACATCAAGTATCAACTCCCCTGAGCATCTGATTAGTGCATAGAGTAGGATTAGAAGCAAAGACTATATAACCTGAGTGGCTGAGGATAAGAAAATAGCCTTGAGCACTCAATCATGTATGGGATATGTATGTTTCTAGTTCTCCACACACATATACAAACTGTAGAGTTCTGCATGCTAAAATAAGCGGAGTCACAGTCAATTCTTCTATTCCATCCAGATATGCCTGCAGTTTATTTAGTTTGCAGTTGAGGTCTTGCAAACATACATGCACTTATCACAGTGTCATTAACATGGTTAATTCTTCTGATCATTATATGCAGATTACTGATATAAATGGCAAAGAGCAACATGCTTGCAGTGTCCACTTCCTGCACATGCTCTCTGCCATTGGTAACTGTTCATTCCTTGTAGTGCAGTCAGCTATTGATCCAACTTAGAATCTGTCGACCCTATACCACAAAACCCGACCTTGTTTTGAAGCTTTTCATGCAGCCCATTACAATTTTTTTTTATTTCAATTTCTCAAAATTGGTATCAAAGGGCATCTTTCATCCATCTACACTGAGGCCAATGCCTCTTTCTACTGACCTCTACTTTGTCATTCAGAAGAGATGTCTGTATCTTTTCCGTTTTGGCCAAATAGCCGAAATACTGACATTTTCTTTTCTGGATGTCACTTTTTATTTTGTACTTTCAATATGAACTTCATTTCAGTTTTCTTATGGTCTGCATAAATAATTTTTAACATATGTCTTAGTATCCACATTTAAGAGGCCTTTGTTTACTTCCTCAGATCTTTACTTATTGTCTGAGTTTGTGAGGCATACAGGAATGTTAATAGAACATAGTGTTACAAAATTGTGTAGCTTAGCCATGAATTAGACAATAGACAATAGGTGCTGGAGTAGGCCATTTGGCCCTTCGAGCCAGCACCACCATTCATTATGATCATGGCTGATCATCCACAATCAGTATCCTGTTCCTGCCTTATCCCCATAACCCTTGATTCCACTATCTTTAAGAGCTCTATCTATCTCTTTCTTGAAAGTGTCCAGAGAGTTGGCCTCCACTGCCTTCTGGGGCAGAGCATTCCATATATCCACCACTCTTTGGGTGTAGAAGTTTTTCCTCAACTCTGTGTTATAATGGCCTACCCCTTATGTTTAAACTGTGTCCTCTGGTTCTGGACTAACCCATCAGCGGAAACATGCTTCCTGCCTCCAGAGTGTCCAATCCCTTAATAATCTTATACGCCTCAATCAGATCCCCTCTCATCCTTCTAAACTGAAGTGTATACAAGCCCAGTCGCTCCAATCTTTCAACATATGATAGTCCTGCCATTCCGGGAATTGACCTCGTGAACCTGCGCTGCACTCCCTCAATAGCAAGAATGTTGTTCCTCAAATTTGGAGACCAAAACTGCACACAATACTCCAGGTGCAGTCTCACCAGGGCCCTGTACAGCTGCAGAAGGACCTCTTTGCTCCTATACTCAATTCCTCTTGTTATGAAAGCCAGCACGCTATTAGCTTTCTTCACTGCCTGCTGTACCTGCTTTCATTGGATGGGAGGAAGCTAGAATGTGTTTGTCAAAATAGTAAGGGAGAAAGAGTGCCTGGTCTCTTCAAGAGGTGAGGTGTTTTTTCTATGCTTAGAGACTTTTAAAATGTATGTCTGTGAGCAGCAGTTAGAAGTTGCCAGTACAGAACGTACCCAAAATTAATCTATTTATTTTGAAAGGTGAAGCAGCATTTTTTCACCAAGACAATAGTTTTCAAATTTAGCAAATCAATTTAAACCAAACCCTTACATACTAAAGCCTATCAAATTTAAATCTGATAGTGTTGACAACATCGAACCAATCTTACATAAGAAATATTGCAATGTCATCACAGGTATAAAGAAGGAGTCAGTTGGACAGAGGCCTCAGAGCTAACCACCATTTGCCCAGGTTAACAGCCCTTAGCTCTCATGAAAGAGAGAACTTGGCTCACACAGTCATCTATGTATTAGAGAAAGCACAATCGTTCCTAAAAAGGTACCACAGCATTTCTAGCCAAAAGTCCTCAGAAGCAATTGCAGAGAAAACATTCCTGACAACAGAATCAGCAGAAGAAAGGCACTTGTGGAGTAATGGAGAATGCAGAGCATTCAGAAAACATAGTCTATGTGAATTTGGAGAGATTAAGTTTCAAGTTATGGTTGTCTTATTAATTGGATTTATACAAGTGGGACTTGTGTTTATTTGAACAGCATTCCAATAGAATTTAGGCCAGTTAGGGAGTAGTTAGACTGGGGGGAATTGTTTGGTTTTTAATAATTCTGTTAATTTGTTCATTGTTAGGGTTAAATAAATAAATTGTTTCTTATTATGTATAAAGCGGATCAGAGATTTTCTTTCTTTTAATCACTTTTAAGAGATTACGAGGGGGAAGGCAAGCTCCTCTGGGTGTTTCAGGGTTAATTATTAGAAGAGAATCTCTGCTTCCATCATAACAGATTGGAGCTTCTATTTTAGTTTAATTATCAATGGGTGTTTAACCGACTTTTCCCCCCTCCATAATGCTAGCATTTTATGAGTATTTTCCTTATTAAAACCATGATTTTTCTTGTTGTTAACACACCTTTCATCTTCACAAAATTAGTTCTTTTTATCTCTGTCCTTTTAATTTTTCATTAGGTCAGCCATTGTCTTTACTCTTTGTCTTAAATAGACAAATAGATAGTGTGACACCATTGACTTTAATCTTCACTCTAGTTTCTTCTAATATTAATTTTAACTACGATTGTTTCTGTCTTTTTGATGTTCATTATCCATGTTCTCAGTTTATATATTTTTTTTGATCTACAATATTTTGTAGGTCTCCTCTGATTCTGCAAATAGCACTGTTTCATTGGACTGACGTTGGCATTTTAGAGTTCAAATGTGTGTAAGTAGCCATAGTCCCAGAGAACCATCAGGCTGCTCTCTCGTAAAGAGAGACCACTGGTGGTGAGTTTAGCCTGAAGGTCATTGTGCCTCAAGTGAGAAGCAAGATTGGGAAGGCAGGACCTTCATGGTAGCCTCAGCTGGTACAGGAATTACTGTATTGGCATCACTCTGCACCACAAACTAATCACCCAGAGCTGAGCTAACCAATCTACTCTGGGTCTAGGATATGTCACACATACTCAACATAATTTCAGCTGCCATTGCTGCCAAGAGCAACCAAAAGGTAAGTAATGCATATTTTCTGTAAGTCACAGAGGAACAGAACTACATGCTTCACAAAAATTATCTGGGACCACTTCAGCTGCTCAAGAATGGACTGATATCTTGCAACATTTTTTTCTGACCCCAGAAAATAATCAGAAACACAATATGTTGGTGATTTTGAATCATTGCACCATCTCTCAGTTCAGATATTCTAATTTATTGAGGCAACAGCTTTCTAAATAGGAGTGATTGAACACTTGGTGGGGTACCTCAGTATCCTCCTGCTTACATTTAAAGAAGTTGGGAGAAATCTATTTACTTAAAAAATATACATACCTCATTGAATAGTTGAGGTAAATTGCATTGATGTGTTTAAGTTGGATAACTATAATAAGGGGAACGAAATGGTGATAGATAATCAACCTGTTCAGACACACTTCCGGAGCAGGTGGGTAATGACCTTAGGCCTCCTGGCCCAGAGCAGGAACACTACCATTGTGCCACAAGAGCCCCCCTTTTTGAAGGTCTGCCCAGTCACACAAAGGGAACTCCAAAAAGAGGTAGAGACTTATGAATAGGACTCCAGGAGACAGGAAGGCAGGTTGAGCTCAGGGAATTGAAAACTTGTGAACAAGAAGAGATTGGGGCTCAAACAGGATGGGAATGATCAACATTTTCTGCAGGATACAGAGCAGCAGCAACACCATGGTAAGTAGTAATGGCACTGATAGAAGCTAAGCCGCTAAGAGGTAAATAAAACCTTGTGTTTTACCTGTGGGCAAACTGCAAAAGATATTTCCACTGACGGGTGAATGAGGAACTCAGGAAATAAATACAAGGACTTTCAGTGGAAAGGTCAACAGGAAATGGAAGATAAAGATACTTTGCTAGTAAGCCATATGGTTCTTCACCACGTGGTTATTGAGGGGTAGGGACTAGGACAAATTTATTTTAAAAAGTGATTAATATTTTAAAATGAAAACAAAAGATCGGGGGAATTCCATTTCAATACATTAGCAGTGTTGGGAATCAAATAGCCTCCTGTGGTGTTCTAATTTCTATAATCATATGCTTTATTGTGATTTAGCCAAGAGAGTGGTTTAGAAATGTTGGTGCTGTGCTGTGTTTAGGAGAATGTGGGCTATGAAAAGAGCCCTAAACATTGAACCTGTTGCCCTTTGTACAAACTTCTGGTTTGATTGCCAGTTCAAGGTTGTCATCCTCATTAATATTCAGCTTCCTTTCTTACTAAACATGCCAAACAAGCTGGACATCAAGAATTCACAAGATGGAAGTCATGGATGGCAGCAGACCCAGTCAGTCAAGGGAAGTAGTGTTCTCACAGAGGGTGTTAGCACAGTAAGTCAAGACCGGACTCTGACACCAGCCCAGGGGCTTGGACACACTCAGTCAGCCACTCAGGGTGATTGGAGTCAGGATGCCCTATTGTGGGCTGTTTTCATCCCAGAATGAGAGAGGCAGGAATTACAGGAGATGAAAGTGGGTGGCACAGCTTTTGGTGCGGTTGGGGAAATGTCCCAAGTGAGTCAGTAGGCAGTACAGAGGGCATGCAGGCTTCATACTGCCAGTTAGTGTGGGTGAGAGTGAATGGGAAAGATATTGCATGCAACAGAGAGTGCTCTGAAGCATGGTCCTTGATTGGAGGTGGGTACAGTGGCAGCTTCAGCTCCAAGCTGACAAGGCCTGGTGTTGTGGTTTCTCCGCTGCTGGTCATGGGACTACCCCTTCCCATCCTGCAGGATCTCCAACTCCCTGCCTGCAAAGCACGGCATAAATTTGTCCCTGTTTGCCACATTCAGGGCAAATGTCAGAAACCATGCTTGTCAACTCTGGACTGGTTTGTGCTTGTACAGGTGACCAACAGGTCTTTAAAGATTTTGCAGCCACTAAGTAAGCTGATTACTTGGTGGCTATCCAGCAAATTGTGAATTGTTGTGTAACAATGTGTGGTAAGATGGAGAGAAAGTCAGACGTAAGAGACATCGTTTGGGTGTTGGCACATTTGGTTAGATATAGTGAAAGATCTTGCTGGGTCTCATGGCAAGAATGCCTTCAAAAACCAGAATCTGAAAAAGGTAAGATTTATATTTTACTTCAAATTTGTCCCTTCCATTTAAATCAATTTATACACAGTACTCATCGCATGAAATCTTAACCTCATAATACATTTTTGATTTTTGAATACCACATAATAGAGATATTCGATTTGTGCATTAAATTGACACAATTTTCGTATTGAGCCTGCAGTGTCTGCCTATTGCCGCAGTCAGGTTCCTGGAATTGCTCACAAATTCATGCCTTGTTAACAATTTCTTGGCAAAACAGGTTGCCAATAGTGGAAAGGTTTTCCATGATCCCAAATGTAATGTCATGCAGAGATAACTAAAAGCATCCATACATCAAATTAGTTCATCATAATTAATGTTACCATTAATACTTTAACTTCAACGTAAAGGAAAATGACCCAGAATGCCACTGCCAGAAAAGTCAGTATCATCATCTTTGAGGAATTATGTCATGCTAAAAGCCATGCAGATAAGCCAAGTCACATATTGATAGTTATAGGTTCTCAGTCAGTGTCCCAACTTCAGCTGCTGCCAGTTTTTGTCTAATGGTCTGAAAGGTAATAGGATAAAAAGTATCGCTATTGTATATATTTCAATTCACCCAATTACATAAACATTTTAATTACAAAATAACGGCAATAAAGGTATTCCAAAATTTAACTGTTTCCAAGTCACCTTATGTTGCTATATACATAAATTTATTTTTCTTTTCTTGATATATTACAAATCAGAGATATTGGATAAAAAGATATTTTCACCATACATAGAAATGTAATATTTGTAGCTTATTTCTGAACAATTTAGTATTACTATAGTTTTGAAATTCAAAATAAATAAATATTTCCTGAAGGGATTTCAAGAAAGGTCATTTTGAAAAGATGTTTTTATCATTTGTAACACAATATACATGTAATAAATAGTAGACAATGTAAGTTTTTTTTATTGAAAGCAGCATTTTATAAAAGCATGCATGACTGTTTACAAAATCTTGGAAACTAAATAAGGTACTGTTGTACTAAATTTATTACATTTTTATGTCTAATCAGTAGCTTAAAAACTTAGCCCGTACAGTCCATTAATTTGTTGCAGATAATAGTTTTGCTATACTTTAACATACCATAGGGCCCTTAACATTCCAAAACAGCAACAGCCTCTTGTAAGTTTATCTAGAAGTGAAGTAATAGAGCATAACAGAACCATTTCTCATATGGATTGTACTTGCAGCTAATAAGAGTCTGAATTTTTCAGTGTGGATTTTCATTGGCCCTTAACCTTACTTCTCGTGTTCCTTCACACCATTCGTCATTTTCTAGATAATGAAATAACTGCTTCAGCCATCTGCTATTTCCATCTTGAGTCACATTTCTGAGAGAAGTCTGGCATGTGTCAACCTTCAGTGTTTCATTCTGATAGTATACTGAGATCAGAAGCATTTGGAAAAATTGAATTAAAACAGTTACATCCGACTTCTTGGCAAAATATTGAAGCACAAACTTAACAGAATAAGCTTTTGTTTCAGTTTTATCTTTAATTCTACTCTTCTCACATTGATTAGGTTGTTAAGATTTTTAAAATAAAACTTTTAGCTTTAATTTGACTGTATATTTATAAAATGTTCCATAGTGGAGTAAGAAGTGGCTGTGCTTAAAATTCCTATGACTTTGACTTAACAGGAACTGAAGTGCAGGGAACATGGTAATGTCATAAATTTAAATAATCAGATCGCATGATTGATTGAGAGATAAATAAGAGCAGGACACTGGGAGATTGCCCTCCTCATTTATCAATTTAACCATAGTATATTTTACATCCAAATGGGATAGTGGATATATTTTTATCTCAAGCCTTATCTGAAAGAAAACAAAATTTGTCGCAACAACCACCAAGCAAAATACTATATTGTTAGAATTGCTGTCTTTTGCCTGAAGTGTTACATTGTCCAGGCAGACCTAAGATCCTATGGCATTATTTGAAGAAGAACAGTAAGCTTTGAAAGGGCAGAATATTACCACTTTAGTTTCCAGGTCTTGATCCCAATGGGTCTGAAGTCTGTCCCCCAGTTCAGTCTTGCCAGAGGCAACTAATTAACAGACTGTCTCCAGGAAACCGTTCCAATGAGGGACAGTAAGGAGTCTTCTCAGCCATTATAAGCGCTTAGGGCCTGGGAGAGGAGTTGATGCTGTCACTGTTGGTGGACGGTATGTTGGAAATCTCTGAAGGCTTTTAATTACTTAAAAGTGTAGCTAGCAGGCCATCAGAGTGGGGAGAAGCCTCTCAGCCCTGTGTCTGCAGTTATGGCCCTCTGACACCTATGAAACAGAGATTGGAGTGGAATAAAAAGAAGAGATAATAGGAACTGTAGATGCTGGACAATCCAAGATAACAAGGTATAGATCTCCCACGACAACTGTCTTGCAATGTCCTTGGCCTTGAAACTGCTCGACCATGTCCTGAAGCAAACCAGGTTCTACAGCCACATCAACTTACTCCTCTCTAGACTGCCCTATCTCCTCCCTACCTCCCCACCTACACTCACCTTTACTGGCCCCATCCTCGCCTCTTTGACTTGTCTGTCTCTTCGCTACCTATCTTCTCCTCTATCCACCTTAAATCCATCTCCCGCTCTCTCCCTATTTATTTCAGAGCCCCCTTCCCCTCCCCCATTTCTGATGAAGAATCTAGGCCCGAAACATCAGCCTTCCTGCTCCTATGATGCTGCTTGGCCTACTGTGTTCATCCAGCTCTGCACTTTGTTATCTCAGAACATAAAGAAGCCTTGTTGACTTCCCAGCCTAGTTTTGGGATGCTGCCTCTGGTCATCAGCTGGGTTTTAGCTGCAAGGAAGTACATTTGCTGCTGTTGAGATTCTGATAGCATCAATCAGTTGCCCTCAAGTGAGCAGTGCTGATAATTAGCTATCTGCCTTTGCTGTGTGGGCAGCTGATGCCAGTGTCACCCTGCCTCAAGGCTCTTTGAGCCCGCTCTGTCATTCAATAAGATCATGGTTGATCTGATTTTAACCTCAACTCTACATTCTTGCATATCCTTAATAGTCTTTCAACGGTTGCTGTGTGAAGAGAAAAGAGGTTATCCAGGCTGATTCCAGAGCGAACAGCCATGGCAGAAAAGCTTGATCAAGTTCCTCCGGTGAGATGGTGATGTGGTCACTGCAATAAATTGCAATATCACCGCTCCAAAATGATTTCCCTTATATCGCACATCAGCTGCTTTCACTTCAAGTGAAATGTATTGCCAAATTTGGATAAGTGGATCTGACCTAGCAAATGGTGCCTGTTTAAAAGCTCATGTGGAATTAAAGCAAATGGCTCTGACTAAACTCATTTCACATATATTCAGAATCCTCCAAAGTGCTTTGTACACAATTAATTTATCTTCATCATTTTTTCATTGTTGTTTAAGAAATGTCATATTTATTTCCTGAATACCAAGGCCTCACAAACAGAAAATGAATGAGCAAAAGGAAATATAATAAATTTTGGTGCAGTTGATTTATTTGAGGGATGAATGTTGGCTAGATCGCTATGGGTGGGGATTTTAATATCCAAATAAAGGCAACTTACAAGACAGGGGAGGGGTAATTTTGAAATGAATTGATCAGATCTTCTGTCTGATGTATTCCCAACTCCAGAATATCTCTTTCACAATCTGTTCACCTGCATGGGAGCTGTCTCGTTTCCTGTTTACTTCAGCTGGGAAGCTGTTTGCATTCAAATTTTGGCTCACTCACTTCATCTCTGAAATTTACAGGTCTTTTCTTGACCTCTTTTATTTCTTCTTGATTTCAGACTATTTACATTTATATAGCTTCCCCTGAGACATCTGAGCCTTCATAGTTTCCTTTACCTCCTGCAGGGTTTCTGAACAATTTCCAGGGTTCTGCAACCTGCAGAACTCTGTTAAAACTATTTTGATAAGTGCAGCTTCTCTGGGCTGTCTCCTTGGGTCCACAGTGAGAATTTTCAATTCTATAGACTCTTTCCTCACCTTGTAAGTTCCTGTGAGTTCTACCTGACCTCTATTAATCTGGCAGGTTTAGACTTTGACTCTTTAAATTCTCATGTCTTTCCCTCTATTTTCCCAATATTCCTGCATCTCTTATGTAAGAAGTTGTCAGGTTTGGTTCTGCATGGGCCAGGCACAGAGATAATCCTTTTGGCTGACACTAATGATGTGCTCCTTATGTCATAGGGCCCAGCTGACATCTAGAGGATGTGCAAATGCCAAGAAATCTATTCTATAACATACACAGCAAGAGTCAATTGAAATATATGTTCTGAGTTTCTAATCTCTGCACACAGACCCTTTGTCAGAAGAACGTAGGTACTTCACATGGAATACCATTCATCTCTTCTGTATTTGCTCTGCTAAGGGATGGAAGCCAAATCAACCACTCACTGAGGATGCTGTACAAGATGCTCCAAATGTTGTCTTATTGAGACTGGGCATGGACCTGTTCACAATTTACATGGCCACCTCACATTGGAGGGGAGCCTGTTAGGGGTGGTATATGTTTTAAGGGAACCACTGCTCAAAAGTGGGGACTTCTGTCAATGAGTTTTTGAGTGGTTGGCAGAAGAGAGAGCTCGGGATACTGGAGTGATCAGACTCAGGGATGTGTTGACTGGCAGAGAAGCATGTTGAATGATGTTGGTGCAAATAGCCATTATGCCTTAAGTTAAAATCTAGCATGTTACCAAAGCCAACTGGAACCTCCTGACTCTGGTACTTGAGAATATATAGGGATTGAAGTGGCTTAAGCCTGCAGTGATCTTTTGGAAGAACTGACTTCCATCTGTCTAGAATTTGGCTTTGGCCCCGGGAGACTGAACTATCCCTTAGGATCTGGTGCCTCCCAATTTGAGCCATCTTGAGGAAATTTCCTTAGAGCCCTTTAAAATTGTGTGGAGGAGTTTCTTTAATGATTTAAGTAGATTCACTGGTATCTGGGCCACATATAGGTTATGTGGCCTGGAGAAAACAGTGTTTCATAGTTACGTAGACTATTTCCAATACCAGTCCCTATTTAGCTATTTAAAGGAGTTGTTTTTAAAATTTTGGATGAGCTTGAGCCCAATAGGTAGTCCCTGTCGACAGGGATAGGCAGGTTATAAGACCTCCTCATGGATCTACTTCTGGGATTGAGCATGATGTCTTGATCTTTTTATCTTTTTGTTTGATACAGTGCTCCAACAGGGTCTGTCTAAGCCATCATTGTTTATTTACTAAAATGATAGAAATTTCATTCTGCAGTTAACAACCCATTAAGGTTTTGCAGACAAGTAATTATTAGGCATTTTAAGGAACTTATTTTTATTTTCTTTGATTTTCTTTGTAGAAATTTGTGGAGAAATGCAGAGTAAGGAGCTATTGACAGTAGTTAATTTCAGTGACAAATATGCTTTTGCTTTACTGGTTTACCTAGGTTCAGTTGAGATTGGTCTTCAATTTTGTTGGAATGCCATTTTTGCTTTGCTGGACAAATTCAGTAGACCATTGTTTTATTCTTTTCTTCTCTCTACTCACCATATTCTTCATCTATCATTTTAGCACCCAGGATGTAAACGTAAAGAATGCAACAACAGAGGTAAAGAGAATTCTGTTTCTATAATAAAACACATTATCACCAAGAAATAAAGTTTCCTGGAGATCAGTGATAATGGGAACTGCAGATGCTGGAGAATCCAAAATAATGAAATGTGAGGCTGGGCCTGCTGTGTTCATCCAGCCTCACATTTCATTTTCCTGGAGATCAGTCGGGTTGTATGTAGATTTTGTGAAAGACGTGTTGATCACACCTACAGTTGATGTTCCTTTTGGCTTTTTAACTAGATTTTTCAGGATAATGTGTTACGCTGATAAACAAGGCCTGAATTCGTTAATGGTGAGTTCACTGATTCCCTTTTTAATAAATTGCATTCAACCAGAGTAGTAGAAAAGCACAAAAGACAAGGCAATTTTTTTTGGCCTGGAAAAGCCAACCATTATCAGTTGTTACCAACTGTAATCGCTGACTGAACACAACCAGCAACAACAATTTCCAATAGCTTTTCCAGGAATTTCTGTTTTTATTCTGATTTCCAGCCTCTGCAATTGTTTTGATTTTTATTTGACCAGGCACAACCAATGTTGACCATGTCCAAATGGCAGAAACCATTCTTGTTCGGCAACTAGGATCGACGGTGCCCAACTGCTCTTACATACTGCTCAGCAATTATTTTCACCAATCCATTTAAATTATTTTCTCAGAACCAAAAGAACAGCTCATCTGTAAATCAGGAACCAAAACAAAGTTGCTGGAAAAGCTCAGCAGGTCTGGCAGCATCTGTGGAGGAGAAAACAGAGTTAACGTTTCAGGTCCAGTAACCCTTCGTCAGAACTGTTCTGAGGAAGGGTCACCGGACCTGAAACGTTAACTCTGTTTTCTCCTCCGCAGATGCTGCCAGACCTGCTGAACTTTTCCAGCCACTTTGTTTTCGTTCCTAAATTATTTTTTCCTTCTGAAGTAAGAGACTTCTCCTATGATAAGAGGTTGAGTACCTTGGGTGTTTATCCTCTGGAGTTTAAAAGAACAAGAAGTGATCTCAATGAAGTATACAATATTCAGAAGAAGCTCAATAGGGTAAACATAAAGAGAGTGCTTCCCCTGGGTGAAGTATAGAACAAGGGAACACAGGCTCAACGTAAGAGTTTGAAATGATAAATATCTTTATTCAAAGGATCTGGAGTCTTTTGGAATTTCCTATCCCAGAGGATTGTGGATTCTGCATTGTTGAATACATTTAAGACTAACAGAGTCAAAGGGAATAGGAGCAGGCAGGGACACAGAGTGGGGGTGGAGGATAAATGAACGTGATAAAATAGCGGAATAGGCTCAAGAGACTGTATCATCTACTCCTGCTCTTACTACTTACATTCTTAGTATTTAAAGAGATTGGATACAATTTACATGTTAAAGGATGAAAGTGAAATGAAGAGGTGGAAGGTTAGAAAGTTAGGTATTAAGGTATAGCAATCCACAGAAGACCAAATTGAATATGCACAAGAGGCTAGAAGTGGGGAATGCAAAGTGGGAAATATTTTGTTGGACTGAAGCGAATATGGATCAGCAAACAGTGGCTGGGTTTGGAGATGAGCGAAAGGGCCTTTGTTAGAATAGGGCAGCAGAATTTTGGTTTAGGTCAAAATTATTGAATAGAATATAGTTAGGTGGCCAGGAGAACATTGAAAAAGTGGATGCAGTTTATTTGTGTCAGATAGTCTTAGAGTGTTGAAGTCATAGAATCATACTGCATGGAAATAGACCTTTTGGCCCAACTCACCCATGCCAACCAAGTTTCCTAAACTGAATTAGTCCCATTTGCTTGCATATGGCCTAGATCCATCTAAACCCCTCCTATCCATATACTCATCCAAAAGTCTTTTAAATGTTGTAATTGTATTTGCCTCTACCACTTCCTATGGCAGCTGTTTCTACTTACACACCAACTTCTGCATAAAAAAAGTTGCCCCTCAGGTCCCTTTTAAATCTTACCCCTCTCACCTTAAACCTATGCCCTCTAGCTTTGGACTCCCCTACCCTGGGGAAAAGACCTTGGCTGTTCACCTTATTTATGTCCCTCATGATTTTATAAACCTTTACAAGGTCACCACTCAGCCTCCTACACTTCAGGGGAAGAAGTCCCAGCATCTGCAGCCTTTCCTTATAACTCAAACCCTCCATTTTCGATAACATCCTTGTAAATCTTTGCTGCACTGTTTCCCGTTTTAAAACGTCCGTCTTATAGCAGGGCAACCAGAATTGTACACAGTACTCCAAATGTGGCCTCACCAATGTTTTGTATACCTGCAACTCCTGTACTCACTGCTCTGACTGATGAAGGCAAGCGTGCTAAGTTATTCTTCACCACCCTGTCTACCTCTGATGCCACTTTCCAGGAACTATGTACCCTCACTCCTAAGTTTCTCTGTTCAAAAACACTCCCCAGGATGAGAGTTTCAGCATCTGAAGTAGAGACAGAGAAAGGCTTGTTCCAAAAGTGAAAGTACACATTGTTTATAGTGGAGAGGATATCCGAGATTTTAAACAATTTAAGATAGCAAGGTGTGGAGCTGGATGAACACAGCAGGTCACCAACTCCACACCTTGTTATGTCGGATTCTCCAGCAAGTGCAGTTCCTATTATCTCTTTTAAACAATTTATTTCAGCCTAAGACAGTGGTCCAAGAAGCCAATAGAATCAGAAGCTTGGGAAGGGGTGGGACTGAGGACAATAGGCTAAATCTTATGTTTGTTTGTCTAAGTCTGACTTCTTTAGCGGCTTTTGGAGTGTTTCTTGCCACGAGGCCTCGTGCGTTTTCTCATGTTATCTTACCAGACGCACTTCATTAATTATCTACCTGTGCCGATGACCTCTTTCAAATCTATTTCCACCCCATCTTGCCCCACCATTCTCAGAACAACTCCCACTCAGTGAGTATCCCAGAATTCACTGGCATCCCTTGTACCCATGTGATCTTTGAAAGCCTATTGTACACCTGGACAAGCATTGTCAGTTAGGAGTTGCCCTGCAGAGTTGCAGACATTTGCATTGCCATAGCAGACAGGGGGAAATTGGTGCCCCATTGTGTGGGCAGGAACCTGGAGGTCATGCTGGAAGAGTCATTCACATGCCGGACTTCTTGCTTCATGACCAGCAGCAGAGGACACCTGCCAGCCTGGTCCATGGTTGCCAACCTGGTTTAAGCAGACTCAGCTGTCTGGAGGAATGCCCAGCACTATAAGAAGAAGGTCAATGTCCTTCTCCACGCTGCCAGCGTAAGTGTCAACATCTTCTCTTGGAAACCTCACTCTCACTCTATCTCTGCTACTGTATCCACCTCCCACCAAAACTCATGCTCTGTCACTCTCACAATTACTTGGAATGTGTTCCCTACTCACCCTCACCCACTCCAAACCCCTGTCACCATTAACGCTGCATGCAAACTCTCTCAATCAGGATACCTCCCAACCTGCACCGGCAATACCTATGCTACCCACTTTCATCTCCTGTAGTACCTACCTCTCTTTCATTCAATGAGGACAGTAGCCCAACAGTAGTGCAGAAAGGGACAAGACAGGTGGTGTGCTGCCCATCATTTGGCTGCTCACTCCTTTTAAGGGGTATCCTGACCATGACCCTCTGAGCAGGGCCAAGACTGGTATTGGAGGCTGCCCTGTGGGATTCCTGAATGTAGGCTATACCTTTTGACTGTACTGAGGCCTGCTTCCTGGCTTTGTGTCTGCACTAAATGGCAAGCCACAAGGCTGCAGTTAAATGATTCTAGTATTTCTGGCTGACAGGACAAAATTCAAAATGAAAAGACAAGGCAATGCAAAGCATGAACGCTGTGAGTATTTGGTAGAGTCAAAGTGAGTAAATGCTATGACAGCAAGCAAAGAGCTCAGAGATGCAGCCTAGTCCAGTCCAAAGTACGTGTTCCTCAGTGCACAGTGTCCTTGCTGCAGGGTTACAATAATATTGTCACTTCAGCCTGAGCTGTAACATTGAAATGCAGAAGATTCCTGTAAGTGATGTGTCATGAGGGTCCTGAGAGACTAGCACACGTTGAAAGCCAATGTCCCTGAATGTGAGGTTGTATGGCTGGTGCCTATGGAGTCTGCAGTGTTGGTGTTTAGTTTCCAACATGGACGTCACTTGGACCATGCCATGAGTTGAATCTGCCAGGTTCTTGCTCTGCTTTGTTTGTGAAGTTTTATCAACATCTTGCTTTTTTGTTTAATAAGGTAGGAGTCTAAATGTTAATAAGGTGAGCTGTGGGGTTAACAAGCTGGTTAATAAGCATCGATACCAGTCAATTTGCATTTTGCCACTGGCTAGCAAGAATCTTGCGATGCCCAAATGCGAAAAACATAAAAAATAGAGTGAAATGATCTCAACATTGCGATGGGCCTGATGCCAAACTCTGCCATATATCTTGATGTAGACTACAGGGGTTTTGATGGTTAGGCGATGGCTTAGTGGTGTTACCACTAGATTATTACTCCAGACACCCTGGTAATGTTCCCCAGACCTGTGTTTGAATCTCGCCATGGGGGAATTTGAATTCAATAAAAATCTGGAGTTAAGAGTCTAATGATGACTGTGAGTCAAAAATCCCATCTGGTTCACTAATGTCCTTTAGGGAAGGAAACTGCTATCCTTACCCAGTCTGGACTACTTGTGACTCCAGAACTACAGCAATGTAGTTGATGCTTAGCTGCCCTGTGGGTAATTAGAAATGAGCAATAAATGTTGGCCTAGCCAGTGATGGCCTCATCATGTGAATGAATAAATTTTAAAAAACTAGCAACTATAAGCCATTAATGTTGGTGTAAGAACATCAGAATTAGAAGCAGGAGTAGATTATTTAGCCCTTTGATCTTGCTGCACCTTTCAACCAGATCATAGCTTATCTTCTATCACAACACCACCATTTCAAAACCTTCCCATAATCCTCGATGTCTTCAATATCTACAAAATTTATTGATCTCTGTCTGAAACGTACTCAAAGACTGAGTTTCCACAACTCTCTGGAGTACAGAATTCCAAAGATTCAGTTAACAAAGTGTGGAGCTGGATGAACACAGCAGGCCAAGCAGCATCTTAGGAGCACAAAAGCTGATGTTTCGGGCCTCGACCCTTCATCAGATGAAGGCTCTAGGCCCGAAACGTCAGCTTTTGTGCTCCTAAGATGCTGTTTGGCCTGCTGTTTTCATACAGCTCCACACTTTGTTATCTCGAATTCTCCAGCATCTGCAGTTTTCATTATCTCTCCAAAGATTCAGTTATCATCTTACTGAGAAATCCTTCCTCATCTCTCTTGTAACTAACCCACCCTTATTCTGAGAATGTATCCCTTAGGCATCAGTTTTTCTCATTATACACAGGTGCTGATTCACATTAATAAAACATCTGGAGATAATTATGAATTCTCAACATCTGCCTTTAAATCCATGTGCAAGTAAATTCCTTCTAGCTTTGAAGGGGTTACATGGCTAAACTATGGAATCAGACTGACTTTGTGTTTGTACACATTATTTTAAATGTAACATCGAAATCTTGCATAAGTGCATATTCCTTCAGTCTGGGAATCCTTTCTTTTGTACTATTGATCTTTCTCTGGCTGTGTATCCCAGTATTTGACAGACATAAATGCAGATATTCTGGTGCCCTGCAATTCATTGTTTACTTCAGACTGCAATGCTGCATAGGAAGTGAAAGCTGCAGAGCTATGTACCGCAGAGTCACTCAGACATTGCCAGGAAAAGATGAATAAGCAATTTTAGAAAATGTCTGTTTCAGAGTGTTGAACCATGTGTTCATTCTTGACAGGAAGCAAACTGCAAGCTTCTTGAAATCCATTAGAAAAGTGAGCTTTATGTGTCTTCAGTATTCACCTTTAATATAAGCCAATAAATGTATACAGCTAAACATTTTTCTGCAATTATGTAATATTCAAACATTAATTTGTGTGTTGATCATTTAAAATATCTTAAATTTTAAAGTTGAAAACATTTTTCTGCAATTTTGTAATGTAATATTCAAGCATTCATTTATATATATATATAGTTTAGTTTATATCATTTATAGTTTAAAATGTCTTGGATTTTAAAGTTGAAAATTAATATTGGTCTTCAGATAAGTTGACATAAACATATTTCTGCATGATCTTCTCCAGCCTGAATTCGCTACATTATCCGTCCATTACAATGTGTCCCTGGGCAGAGTTCCCCAAATTATTACAGCTCTCGAAGGAATACTCCAATTTGTCAAGCTCCAGGTAAGGAAGGATGAACTTACTCCCTTTCTTTATTTAGCTGCTTCTTGGGTAGCTCAAAATAACCTCTTCCTAGACCAAATGAATATCAATTTGACAATAGTTTTTTGAGTTAGTGGAGGAGTGAGATAATTGGTTACTAAATGCAGGACTAAATAATAATGTAGCATATATATTTCTCACTTCTAATTCGTGCATTAATCCAAAAAAGATGTAAGTTAAAGATATATTGATCAATGTCTGATTCATTCATGACGAGTAAATAGTGGAGCCTTGACAGCTGAGCAATCAATTTCAATATCCTTTGCTTATTAGGTTAGCTGAAATATTTCAGTTCTGATTCCTTTTGATTGGCTTGCTAGCTGGTTTCCAGGACTAAGACAGAGAGTATTTCTTTTGTCCTGAGATAGTAGGAACTGCCGATGCTGGAGAATCTGAGATAACAAGGTGTAGAGCTGGATGAACACAGCAGGCCAAGCAGCATCAGACGAGCAGGAAAGCTGACGTTTTGGGTCTGGACTCTTCTTTCCTGCTCCTCTGATGCTGCTTGGCCTGCTGTCTTCATCCAGCTGTACACCTAGTTATCTCTGTTTCTTTTGTCCTGTTTCCTTTTGAACTGGTTTGCTGATTGGCTTCCAGCACCCTGCAATGCAAAGATGGATAGTAAATGGTTAATCAACTGTGACTTTCACAGCACAGTATTGCTGCAAACCAGACTAGTACTTGTGAGTATTTCAGTTCACTAGTGCACATTGACCAAGATTAAAATTTGCTTTTAGTCCCGGTCCCTGTGTATTCTTGAAAGTAGAAAACACAAACCCATCCCTTGCCCAGACTTGCCTTTTCCCCCATCAAAGTCACAGTCTGAGATAATGGCAAATGTTACTAATGAGTAGATGAGAGTAGTGCATTTGGTATAGATTATACAGAGTGATAAAGTCCCATTTGGGAAACTGATAAAGAGAAACCTCACGGGTAACTTGGCAACTTGGATCCAAATTGGCTAGTAGCTGGAGACAGAGGGGTGTAGTAGAAGGCTGTTTGTGTGACTGGAGGCTAATGGGATTTCACAGGAAACAATGCTGAATCCCTTATTGTTTGTGATATTCATAAATTATACAAATGAGAATGTCAGCAGGGTTAATAAGTAAGTACTGCATGTCACAAAAATTGGCTGGGTGGTTGACAATAAGGGAGAAGGTTTTAGATTAGAGGACGATATAGATGCAGATGAATGACAAATGGAATTCAACACTGAACTTTAGGTAGGCATCATTTGAAGTACTGTGTTCAATTCTGGTCACCAAACTATAGGAAAGATGTGATTGCACTGGAGGGAATGCAGAGGAGATTTGTCAGGATGTTGCCTGGATGGGCCATTTCAGCAATGAAGAGGGCTGAGTAAGATAATAAAATGTGAGGCTGGATGAACACAGCAGGCCAAGCAGCATCTCAGGAGCACAAAAGCTGACGTTTCGGGCCTAGACCCTTCATCAGAGGGTTTGTGCTCCTGAGATGCTGCTTGGCCTGCTGTGTTCATCCAGCCTCACATTTTATTATCTTGGAATCTCCAGCATCTGCAGTTCCCATTATCTCTGATACTACTTAGGGCTGAGTAAGCACTGGATAACAGTTTTCTTTCAAGCAAGGAAAGTTGAGGAGTGACCTGATGGGTATCTAGCAGACTGTGAGAGGCAAGGAATATTGTGTATAGAAGGCAGCTTTTCCCTTTAATTAAAGGGTCAAGAACAAGATGGCACTTTCATTTTGAAAGTGAAAGGAACAAGCTTTAGAGGGAACTTGAGGAAAATGCTTTGATCCAATAAGTATCTGGAATCTACTGCTTGGAAGGATAGTTGAGGCAGGTAAACTAACAACCTTTAAAAAGTATTTGGATGAAAACTTGAATTCTCAAAACATTTAAGTTATGGGCCTCATCCAGGCTAGTGGAACTAGTTTAGGTAATACTGTATTTTTGGCAGTACAGACATGATGGGCTGAAGTGTCTCTTCTGTACTGTATGATTCTATAATTCACGGGAGATTATAGGCCTTTTGAAACTTTCTTGACACAGGTGTGATATTTCTAGCGTTCCTTTCCAAACAGCTACTGAAAGTACAACTTATGCCATCTTCTCCTCTGTCTTATAGTATATCTATTAAAAGAAATGTCTTAAGGTCAGTCTACAATATTGTTAACAATTCATTTGAATTCTAAACATAAAGGCGGGTTAGATTTTCATTTTTGGCAGCCATTGGCTTGAGTTGAGAAATTGTCCTTGGTAGAAAGTTTCCTGTTACATCCAGCTTTGCTTTGGGGAGGTGGGGGCAGGACCAGCCAACCCTGAAGAAAGTTGTAGATAACCACAGGGTCAAAAGTGTGCAGAAGCAGAATGGTCAGAACACCTTAGTTCTCCAGAATTTGGCCTGCTTGTTTCAAAGCAGTTAGGTCTCAACGCCTCTGCAGTGGTGACTCATGCCCCTCACCCATTCCCAGTTTCCTGTCATTGCTCCATACTCCCTCCAAGCCATCTCATAACCCCATGTCCCTTCCATGCCATCTCAAGCAATCGTGCTACCTCCAGACTGACTCCTATCCCCTCATGCCCTTTCCATGCTCCCTGCTTAGCCATTCATCCATCTTCCACTTTGGGAAGACCTCTTGTCAAGATGAATGAAGATCCTCATATCAATTTAATAGAGATCTCATGCATATAAATGTGACACTAAAAAAAATACCCATTTATAAAATCCATTCAAAGGTTTCAAATCCTCTCAAATGATCAACCTGCTATAAAAAGCAACTTCAGTTCCAGTCAGTATCTAAATCAAAGACAGCTGATCCTTTAATAGTCTTTTTGAACTGCCAGTCAAAAAGTGAACACGGAATTCCCACTGCATTCCAAAACCAGCCCAGCTCGTCCCCGCCTGCCTAACCTGTTCTTCCTCTCACCTATCCCCTCCTCCCACCTCAAGCCACACCTCCATTTCCTACCTACTAACCTCATCCCACCCCTTGACCTGTCCATCCACCCCGGACTGACCTATCCCCACCCTACCTCCCCACTCTGCACTATCTTCTCCTCTATCCATCTTCAGTCCGCCTCCCCCTCTCTGCCTATTTATTTTGTGCTCTTAAGATGCTGCTTGGCCTTCTGTGTTCATCCAGCCCCACACTTTGTTACCTTGGATTCTCCAGCATCTGCATTTCCCATTATCTCTGATTCAATGCTACGTGTTTTTTTTTTGATTTTTGAAACACACACAACTATTCATAATGAACTCAGATGAAATAATAGTCCTTGTGAAATGTCAATAAAGAACTCTACTAAAACTGCAGCAACAAATCGTTACGGCTTTTTCTTACGAATGCTGGTCATTTAAAGCAGTGCAGAAAAGGGAGTTTTCTTAACTTTAACTGACAGGTTTAGCCCAATTCTTTCTTGTTTATAGGGTGCAATTTTTTTGTTTTAAAACCTTCACATCATGACATTTAAATAGGTCTTATAAACCCTTCACAAGCATTTGGTTTTACACCATAAATTCACAAGTCTGATCCTTGGAACAGTAAAAGTGTGGTCCATTTGAACTCCGTACTAATTTTGAATGGCCCTAAGAGTTGAAGCATCTAGTCTGTGTAATTCTCATGCTTCCCCTCCCCTGTCAAAACAGAAGGGTGCAACTTTTGGATCTGCCTCCTGTGTTCCATTTTAAAGGGGTTTCTGAATTTGGCCCAACCCCACAAAATTCTACCTTCTGTGTTTCCACAAACTGAACTCATTAATATAGGTATTTAACCTGTTGACTCGGAAATGTTGTCTCCTGAGATACAGTAATAAACATAACCTGCTGTACAATGCAAACTGAGTATCACTACACGTGCAGGCATGAATGCGCTGCATACACATTTCAGATTTACCTTTCAAAACAAGTGGCTGTCTACTGCAGTGTCACATGGGAAGTTTTTACTGTTGTTTCTTTGAGTGTACACATTGGGATCATTAGATCATCATCTTGGATCAGTGAAAGTTTACCCTAATCGGGTAAATTTTAATTCTGTGTTCATTGTTATGTCCATTAGGATTTTCGTAGCACACTTATGCTGCTATAGTCATAAATTCTGTGTGAAAATCCAAATTAAACAAGTATACTAGTGATAATGCTTAATTAACACTGAATTATAAATCATTTGTGGTGATAATTTTCTTGAAAACACAAGGTCAACTTTAAATAATAGATCTAATGAGAGAAAGGGAGAGATATAGAGAAAGTTATTTAATGTTATCTTTTTGAACTGGATCTAATGCAGCCTCCAGCATACAGCGGTATTTAATTGGCTGTCACAAAATCAATGGATTTCCAGCTTTAAATAACATGAATCTTCATCCCTCCCCTCTACAGTTTAAAGGAGATATTCATTGTTGTCCATTCTGCAATTAACAAAATAGAAGGTGAGCAGACATTTAAAACCGAGTTAACAAGGTGTGGAGCTGGATGAACACAGCAGGCCAAGCAGCATCTTAGGAGCAGGAAGGCTGACATTTCAGAGAAGGATTTAGGCCCGAAATGTCAGCTTTCCTGCTCTTAAGATGCTGCTTGGCCTGCTGCGTTCATCCAGTTCCACATCTTGTTATTTCAGATTTTCCAGCATCTGCAGTTCCTATTATCTCTGAGACATTTAAAACTGTTTGGTCTGTGAACCTCACAGGAGGTGGATTTTAGTCTACTTTGCTGATGCATTCACAGCATTACTGCCTGGTACTGATTGCAAATGAGGAGGAGATCTTTACAAACAAGTAAACAATAGGGCTATTTACTGGATTTCTGTTAATAATTTCTTGTGTACAGCATCAACAAAGCATTATTTGAATATATAAATGTAGGCCAGTGCAGAAATTTGTTTAATTTACCTTGTATTTCCAATGTTCAAGTCATTTTTTATGGCCATAATTAAAAGCTGAATAACATCAATGATATACTTCCAAAAGGGTGAAGCTCATTCTCCAGCATTTCATGTAGTAATAAATCAAAATGGGAACATTCATCATCGCAGACTGTGTTTCCTGTAGTGCTTTTTCTGCAGTTTATAACACCTGCAGTATCGCATTTAAGAAATAAATATTTATATGTTACTGGAAAGAGAGACATGTTTAATGTTTTAATGCAGATCAGTTGCTCGGGTTGTGACTGGAGTTGTTGGTTGCTTTACCGCGCTGATTGGTTTTCAGGCAAACATTTCATCCCCCCATCTAGGTGACATCTTCAGTGCTGTTTAGCCTTCATTGAAGCGAAGAAGGACATCAGTTTAACTGGAACAGTGTAACAGCACTAGGACAAGCAAAACAAAGGCAAGCACAAGAATTCCTGGAAGCCTGGATTTCAACTGTTGGTGCCATTTAAAAAATGTTGAAATAGGCCCCATCTCCATACCTCTAACCAGTAAAACCGGAAACAGAACTACCCACTATGACAGACTGAACCATATCAATTCAGAACCGAACAGAACAACTACACTTCAATGGAGGCTAGACAGCACTGAAGGTGTCACCTAGCACGAGGGGTCATAGTTTTAAGCTGGTTGGTGGAAAGTATCGAGGGGATGTCAGAGGCAGGTTCTTTACGCAGAGAGTTGTGAGAGCATGGAATGCGTTGCCAGCAGCAGTTGTGGAAGCAAGGTCATTGGGGTCATTTAAGAGACTGCTGGACATGTATGTGGTCACAGAAATTTGAGGGTGCATACATGAGGATCAATGGTCGGCACAACATTGTGGGCTGAAGGGCCTGTTCTGTGCTGTACTGTTCTATGTTCTATGTTCTAGAAAGGGTACAAAATGTTTGCATGAAAACCAGTCAGATCGGCGAACCGATCAACAACTCCAATGAGACATGTTGCCAAAGGTATTTATTTTGTTCTCATCGGAACAAGTGCAAGAATGCCAAATTCCAAATAATAATCATATAGCAAAAGAAAATGATGCTGATTGGTTTGCAAGTCAACTGTGATTGTCTTCTCCATGACAACACCTTGAATAATGAGGAACTGGACACTTCCCAAGCTACCAGATAATTTTAAAAAGGTGCAAGACTTTAATATATTTCCTTACTTTGTGGTGAACAGGTCCCTGCAATGCACCACTTCATATGATTATTGCTTGAGCAAGTGTAAATGAGCCAAATTTTGAAATTGATTGATTATCTTAAATTAATTGTTAGTATAGCTAATAGCCCATTCAGTATAGTTCAGTAAGTACTCGTCAATAGTACAGAAAAGCCAATACTAAACAGTTTTATTTGGGTTTTATAAATGTAGTTTTCTTGAATACCAACAACCAAAGGAAGGTGCTGTTTGATTTGATCAGCCAGTCACTGGACATTCAGGCTACATAATAAAATGTGAGGCTGGATGAACACAGCAGGCCCACCAGCATCTCACGAGCACAAAAGCTGATGTTTCGAGCCTAGACCCTTCATCAGAGAGGGTGATGAAGGATCTAGGCCCGAAACGTCAGCTTTTGTGCTCCTGAGATGCTGCTGGGCCTGCTGTGTTCATCCAGCCTCACGTTTTATTATTCTGGCTACATACCTGGCTTTGCACAGGCAAGAGATAATTATTTATATTATTAAGTAATCTTGTATATCATCCTAAAGATGTAACTCCTTAAAATTTACTATTCTTTTCTCTTTTTCCAGTTCTCTGACCAAACAACAGGGTTGTGAAGTGCATTGCAGGTAGGACGAGGAGGCAGGTCTTGAATCCACCGCAGCAGAAATGGAGATCAGACTTTGTCCTATTAGCATTAATCTGACCACTCCAGCTGTGCAGACAACTGTTAATTCCTCCAAGGATTCCGAGTTGTTGTGGCAACTTACACTTTTACATAAATATTGTAATTTTGAGCTATGAATAATGATTGTTGAAGCTCCGAATATTCTTTCCATCATACAGCTGACCAGGAATCTCTGCCACTTTACCTCCTGCTATCAGATTGTAGTGAAAAGATTTATAAGTTAAAAATCAACATGTTTGGCCATGTCATAAATGCACCTTTCATGGTTATCAAGTCCTGAACTGGATTTAAACTTCGAGCTTCTCAGACAAGGATGGCTACAAGTCCAATCTCGTGATATTTAAGTATTCAGGAAGGACAAACCTCTTAGCAACATAATTGTTAAAGACTAATGGCTTCTAATTACATTAAACATATTCATTAAATCATTATTGGCCAAGAATGCTGCAAAGTGAGGAGAAAGTTTGATCTCTATCCCTGCTGGGCTGGATTCAAGATCTGCCTTCTTGCCCTACCTGTGATGGACATCAGAACCTTGTTTTGCCATGTCAGTACTGTCCAGCCTAGGTTGCCGCAGACTCCTCTGACCTCCGTCCATAGTCCCTGGCAAGTGCAGTTGGGTGCTCTCCTATTTGCTTCCTACACTTGTTTCACCCTTTCATGCGGCTTCTGCAGCAGCTAGAATTGCTGTTTCTATGGTATGCAGGTCCCCTCCTCTTGCATTATGAGGATTGGGTAAGGCAGAATGGATCGCAAGGCTCAGGCACATTAACGTCAATTTTACTTCCTCAACGTCATCGAGCCTGTGGGGAACACCTTGTTGGTGGGTGCTGTTGATAAACATATCAGGGTCAGCTGTGGGCTCAAAATCAGGAATCTTTCTTTTGTTATCTCCAGCAATTGCACCACTGCAAGTGGGGTTTATAAGTAATTGGATTATTGCTCTGTTCATCCTGATGGGTTGTGGTCAGTGTGTTCATTGGTTAGAGTAACGAATGGATGATGATTTTATTGTCACTTGTATTTTCAGTGTGAAAAACAGGACAATACACTTTTCCACTGTTTACGCCATCCAGCACCATTTTGAATAGTTCTAAGAATAAGAACAAAATAGAAAGATACTGCTTAAAGAGAGGTCATCACCAATGTCAGAGTTGCATCTCTCATCTCTGGGCCCACCTCATCAATGCCATTATTGCATTATGATTCTCTTTACTAACTCACTCACAAGCACTCTGTGTTTATTTACCCCATTTCCACTCATTCATTCATAAAACTGTGTTTTTATTCTTACATGATAAACTAAATTAAACATCCCTTCCTAGGCTGCTAACTCATTACTGTTTCTTTACACCTTTCAATTCATATCAGCCCCATGTTGCAAGCAGTGGTCAGACCTGTTTCTGTATCAAATGCTGCCCCTGAATGAGTGTTAACACTATAACCTACTCCGAACAATGCCATCCTCGCCATCATTTCTCCATAACTCACTCAAAATTATGGAAAGATTATAATGTTAATTAGCCCTTAGTAACCATTTCTCAGGACCTGAATAGGCTGCAGGACATCAAACAGTTTCCTCCAGCAGCATGTCCCAACAATCTAATATAATAAAATGTGAGGCTGGATGAACACAGCAGGCCAAGCAGCATCTCAGGAGCACAAAAGCTGACGTTTCGGGCCTAGACCCTTCATCAGAGAGGGGGATGGGGAGAGGGAACTGGAATAAATAGGGAGAGAGGGGGAGGCGGACCGAAGATGGAGAGTAAAGAAGATAGGTGGAGAGAGTATAGGTGGGGAGGTAGGGAGGGGATAGGTCAGTCCAGGGAAGACGAACAGGTCAAGGAGGTGGGATGAGATTAGTAGGTAGATGGGGGTGCGGCCTAGGGTGGGAGGAAGGGATGGGTGAGAGGAAGAACAGGTTAGGGAGGCAGAGACAGGTTGGACTGGTTTTGGGATGCAGTGGGTGGGGGGGAAGAGCTGGGCTGGTTGTGTGGTGCAGTGGGGGGAGGGGACGAACTGGGCTGGTTTAGGGATGCAGTTGGGGAAGGGGAGATTTTGAAACTGGTGAAGTCCACATTGATACCATTAGGCTGCAGGGTTCCCAGGCGGAATATGAGTTGCTGTTCCTGCAACCTTCGGGTGGCACCATTGTGGCACTGCAGGAGGCCCATGATGGACATGTCATCTAAAGAATGGGAGGGGGAGTGGAAATGGTTTGCGACTGGGAGGTGCAGTTGTTTGTTGCGAACTGAGCGGAGGTGTTCTGCAAAGCGGTCTCCAAGCCTCCGCTTGGTTTCCCCAATGTAGAGGAAGCCACATGCGGTACAGTGGATGCAGTATACCACATTGGCAGATGTGCAGGTGAACCTCTACTTAATGTGGAATGTCATCTTGGGGCCTGGGATTGGGGTGAGGGAGGAGGTGTGGGGGCAAGTGTAGCATTTCCTGCGGTTGCAGGGGAAGGTGCCGGGTGTGGTGGGGTTGGAGGGCAGTGTGGAGCGAACAAGGGAGTCACGGAGAGAGTGGTCTCTCCGGAAAGCAGACCGGGGTGGGGATGGAAAAATGTCTTGGGTGGTGGGGTCGGATTGTAAATGGCGGAAGTGTCGGAGGATGATGCGTTGTATCCGGAGGTTGGTAGGGTGGTGTGTGAGAACAAGGGGGATCCTCTTTGGGCGGTTGTGGCGGGGGCAGGGTGTGGGGGATGTGTTGCGGGAAATACGGGAGATGCGGTCAAGGGCGTTCTCGATCACTGTGGGGGGAAAGTTGCGGTCCTTGAAGAACTTGGACATCTGGGATGTGCGGGAGTGGAATGTCTTATCATGGGAGCAGATGCGGCGGAGGCGGAGGAATTGGGAATAGGGGATGGAATTTTTGCAGGAGGGTGGATGGGAGGAGGTGTATTCTAGGTAGCTGTGGGAGTCGGTGGGCTTGAAATGGGCATCAGTTACAAGCTGGTTGCCTGAGATGGAGACTGAGAGGTCCAGGAAGGTGAGGGATGTGCTGGAGATGGCCCAGGTGAACTGAAGGTTGGGGTGGAAGGTGTTGGTGAAGTGGATGAACTGTTCGAGCTCCTCTGGGGAGCAAGAGGCGGTGCCGATACAGTCATCAATGTACCGGAGGAAGAGGTGGGGTTTGGGGCCTGTGTAGGTGCGGAAGAGGGACTGTTCCACGTAACCTACAAAGAGGCATGCATAGCCGGGGCCCATGCGGGTGCCCATGGCCACCCCCTTAGTCCGTAGGAAGTGGGAGGAGTCAAAAGAGAAGTTGTTGAGGGTGAGGACGAGTTCAGCTAGGCGGATGAGGGTGTCAGTTGGGGGGGACTGGTCGGGCCTGCGGGACAGGAAGAAGCGGAGGGCCTTGAGGCCATCTGCATGCGGAATGCAGGTGTACAGGGACTGGACGTCCATAATGAAGATGAGGTGTTGGGGGCCAGGGAATTGGAAGTCCTGGAGGAGGTGGAGGGCGTGGGTGGTGTCACGGACGTAGGTGGGGAGTTCCTGGACCAAAGGGGAGAGAATGGAGTCCAGATAGGTGGAGATGAGTTTGGTGGGGCAGGAGCAGGCTGAGACGATGGGTCGACCAGAGCAGACAGGTTTGTGGATTTTGGGAAGGAGATAGAAACGGGCCGTGCGGGGTTGGGGAACAATGAGGTTGGAGGCTGTGGGTGGGAGGTCCCCTGAGGTGATGAGGTCATGAATGTTGTTGGAGATGATGGTTTGGTGCTCGGGTGTGGGGTCATGATCGAGGGGGCGGTAGGAGGTAGTGTCGGAGAGTTGGCGTCTGGCCTCAGCGATGTAGAGGTCAGTGCGCCATACTACCACTGTGCCACCCTTGTCTGCGGGTTTGATGGTGAGGTTGGGGTGGGAGCGGAGGGCTGCCCGTTCTGCGGGTGAGAGGTTGGAGTGGGTGAGGGGGTGGAGAGGTTGAGGCGGTTAATGTCTCGACGGCAGTTGGAGATGAAGAGGTCGAGGGAGGGTAGGAGGCCTGGGGGTGGTGTCCAGGAGGAGGACTTGTGTTGGAAGCGGGTGAAGGGGTCAGTGGAGGGAGGGTTGGGCTCCCGGTTGAAGAAGTTGGCATGGAGGCGAAGACAGCGGAAAAACTGCTCTATGTCCAGTTCCCTCTCCCCAACCCCCTCTCTGATGAAGGGTCTAGGCCCGGAACGTCAGCTTTTGTGCTCCTGAGATGCTGCTTGGCCTGCTGTGTTCATCCAGCCTCACATTTTATTATCTTGGAATTCTCCAGCATCTGCAGTTCCCATTATCTCTGTCCCAACAATCTGCTGCTTTTTATCCCTTTTGAAATTTCCTTATATACTACGTAGTTCTAAAACACTGTAGTATTACCTAACTACTTTTTAGGACTACCGTCTTGTACAAACATACAGATTTACACATTTTAAATACATACTAAATAGGGCTGATACCCTCTTTAAGAAACTTACCATCAAAACAGTACTGCTGTGAAACTGCATGAATGAATGTGTTGGGACTGTCAAAAACTGGCAATAATAAATGAAATCTCACAACCCAGCTGTGGGAAATCAGTTTAATATCTTCTACACTTTTACTTAGTACTCATATAATTTTTCACTTATTTAGATTGTACAGGTCTAGTATTTCTACTAACATTATTAACTTCAAAGACAAAGGACTAACACCTCTTAAGTATGCAAACTCAGTCCAGACACACATTCTAATCCCATCAGGTGTAGCAGCTAGCATTTAGCATGCGCTTAAACTATCTCCTGCTTCCCCAGGACAGATAACACACAAACCTGTGTACAATAGGCACAACTATGTGATAACATAGTGCTAAATATACCATCTAACTCCTTATACCCCCAGTTGGATCCACTCTCTAAAGCCTAACAGAGCTGCACCTCTCCTCAGTGGGTGTGCAATGCCAGATGGGACAATGCGGGACCGCCCTGGGGAGGTGGAAGGAAGTCTTTTGTATTCACATGGGACAGAGGAGTGTTCAGAGCAACACTTAACACATGCCAATATTCTGATAACACATGGCGTACAGGTAAGAACACTCGTCTTAGTGGGTTCACCAGACAGCTTCAGGAGGGTGAGGAAATAGAACCATAGAATTTAAACTGGGAGACTAGTCTGCCATCACCCAGCAGTGTTGGTTAATCTCCATATGGATGCTGAGGACATTTTAGGCTGGGACTTACTTTTATTTTTTGACCCGGCCAATTGTATTTGGTAAATGCTGAGTTCGATGAGGCCCCAGCAGAAATTGTGCCAAGCACATAAAAACATGGAATGTGTACCATAGGGGAATTGTGGATTAGACCCACTACAGTGACTGAGGACCCAGCAGCACAAGCAGTTCGCGTGGAGTACATTTGCCTGTCACAAATTTGATGTGAGGTCATGCTGGATGAATCAGATCCAAAGACAATGCAGTTATCCCAAGCAGGAAGAGGGGAAGGTGACCAAGGTCATTAGCAGCCTGTTAATACAGGTACCCCATGCTCACCAATATGGTCAGTTAAGAATCTGAATGGCTGTTAGTGATTCACCATTGATTACAGGAGCTAAATAAACATACCCAATCACAAACCAACAGTAGTGACTAGCCCTAAAACCATGATGAGGCAGGCCCCATGGGCAAAATATTTCACCATTCTGGAGATCTGTAATGGATTGTTGTCCATCTCCCTCCAATGACACTACCAATATAAATTCACCTTCACATTTTGGGATCAGCAATACACATGGACCTGATTGATCCAGTGTTTTCACAATTCTCTGCTGATATTTTAGCGGAGGCTGACTAAGGGCTAGAAAAATTTTCCTGACCAGATTGCTTGGTACAGTACATGGACGATCACTTCCAGCAGACAGAGACAAGGACCAAACATTTGACACTACTAAAGGAACTGTTAATCCTTTTCATCATCCTAGGACGACAAGTTAATTCCAGGAAGGCACAGATCATGAAGTTCCAGGTCTCATACTTGGGAACTGACAGCTCAGGGGAAACACGAAACGGAGTATCGACACCATAATCAATTTGCTCCTCTTCAGGGATGTGAGCTCGTTGTGTTCTTTTCTGGTTTTAGTGGGAAACTGTCAGAACGATATCAATGTTTGTACAACTGAGACTGGTGCATTCTCTGACCTCCTCAAAAGGGATGCTCCATGGGAATGGACTGAACAACACACAGACACTGTTGCCAAATTAATGCAGGCCATCAGTGCAGGATCCTACACTGCAGGTACCTGACCCAGAACTTCTCTTCACCTTGGAAATTGTAGCCATAGACATCACACTGGCACCTGCACTTCTCCAAGAATGACAAAATAAGCTTGGACCAGCAGACTATACCTCTCGAAATTTTTCACCAGTACAGCAGGGCTCCTCTATATGCAAGAAGCAATTGCTAGTTACGTTCTGAGCGGAGCAATGTTTAGCCTATATTATTGGCCTGAATCCCCCAACCATTCTAACAGATCATACCCCCTTGGATGGCAGGATTAAAGACAGTACAGCCAGCCAAAACCACACAGCATGCTAGACCTTTATGCTAAGGGTTGTGACATTGCAGACAAACGTACCAAAGTACTAACCATCCCAGCCAAGAATTTGAGCTACGCAGAACCCCGTAAGTGTCAGGTACTGGCAACGAATGTCCCCACTTGTCCATTTGTGTCAAAACAAAACAGGGGAAGACCCAAGGAAATCTGGGAAGCTAAAGAGAGACCCCACCATAGTAAAATTGTATATGGATCTACTACAGTGGAGGATGGATACCAAAAGACTGAGGATGTGGTTTGTTGTATATATGTATATGAGGCAAGTCCCTGAAAGAGTTAATGCTGAATTTCTCCGACAAAATGAGCACTCAGGCTGCCGAGCTAGAAGCTGTAGACCATGTAGTCAGCCACCCTGAAAAACCTTCCCCACCCAGCATGTACATCTGCCACTGTTTAACTGACTTACTGCTGCTGCGGGAAGCTACAGGATTCAATTTGGCATGTGGGAAACCACTATTGTTCCTAACCCCGGTCAAATTTATTCTCCAAACTGCCCAAGGTCACGAATGTGGCATCGTTAATGTTAAAGTCTACCACTGAACTTCCCCAATTGGGAACATAAAGGCCCACAAATTGAGTGAGCAAGGGTGCCCACAAAGAAGAACCATGACAGTCCCCAGTCCAGACACCATCGCTGTGAGCCAAACCAAGGTTGAAGATCTCACACAGGCTCAAATAGCAACATTGAGTTAAAGCAAGCACAGGAGAGAACAATACTAATCTCACATAGCAAGTTAAGTAACAACGACAGACTTTTCCTGAAGATGGACAGTATGTGGAACTGACCCAGGACTGAAATCAAGTGATTTATCAATGCCATGATGTCCAGGGATATCAAGGAACCAAAGCCACATCTAACAGAACTAAGGAATTGTGTTGGTGTCCAGAAATGGGAAAAGACGTAAAACATTATGTCAAGATTGTGTCACCAGTACGGCAACCGTGTCTGTGTGTTGTTCAGCCCATTCCCATGGAGCATCCCTTTTGAGGAGGTCAGAGAATGCACAGTCTTAGTTGTACAACCATTGATATCGTTCTGACAGTTTCCCACTAAAACCAGAAAAGAACACAATGAGCTCACATCCCTGAGGAGGAGCAAATTGATTATGGTATCGATACTCCATTTTGTGTTTCCCCTGAGCTGTCAGTTCCCAAGCATGCATAATCCAGTGTCCCAATATAGAAAAATTAAGGCATACCAGGCCAGTAACAGAACCATGGATTGACCTTCAAATAGACCACATCTGCTCCTCACCACCCCGTAAAGGGGGATATAAACATATCTTGGTCATCGTAGATATTTTATGAAATGAGTAATTGTGTTTCCCAATTAAATGAACACTGCTAAAGCTGCGATGGATATCTTAATTCAGCATGCCTTCATTAGATGGCATCTTCCTTGCAGTATGGATTTAGACCAACGATCCCAATTCACAGCCCAGATAATAGCTGTAGGGGCACTAGCAACTTTCCAAAACATTGCCCAAGTTGCAATTCTATAAGTGAATCTGGATAGTATCAATAAAGTGCCTCAGAACACCTTAAGAAGCCCACTGACCCCAATGGTGATCTCTTGAATTCCAATGGACACCAAGATCACACACTGCAAAGTATCATGCTGTAATATTTAAGAACTGAAACAAGATCAAAGCTGAGCTTGCATAAACTGTAAATGATCACAAGCCCTTTTGATTTCGGAAATAAAAACCATAAGAAATAGTATTATGGCTGTAAACATCAGGATGATTTGGCATACATGTATTATGCTTCAGTGAGAATACACTGCCATCTAAATGCAAAAGCACGGACATATTCTGATAATACACTGAAGGTGAATCAGATGACCTTGGTTCAAGTTCCATCTGCTCCAGAGTTGCCTCATAACATCTCTGAATGGGTTGACTTCAAATGGCCCATCCTATGGTTAAGTTAATCCAAAATTGTGCCTTTATTAGCCAGTGCACAGTTTTCTTCAAAACTCACCAAGGTTGACAAAGCAAAAACATGGCATGGTGTCATTGTTTAACAAGGAAGATTTCAAGCTTTTAAATGGGGAACTGCATTGCTGCAGAATATGTGAAAAGATTGTGCTCACAGCAGTTCTTCTGTGTGCGTAATTTCAGTGCTTCACAGATGTATTCCGACTTACTGGAAGCCATTTCATTCACTTAGACTTGACACATTATTGCTTCCTTGATGTCAGATTTCACTGCATCAGAGGAGCAACCATTGCACCACCAGCAGCCACACTAATAGCTGAAATATTAATAGCAGCAGGCACAGCATCTGCTGCTGCCTTCACCACAACCATATGTTGTTCCACAGAACAAAAGGAATGGTCACAGAGTTCCAATCTGAAGGAAACGATTAACCCAACAACTGTGAGAAAACAATGACATAGCTCAAAGTTAGGAAGATGTATGCCTTGGTGGGACATAGGGTGGTGATGATCCCATGTATCTGTTGCCCTTGCCCTTCCAGGTGGTAGAGATCACAAGTTTGGAAGATGCTGTCTAAGGAGCGTTGGTGAGTTGTGGTGGTGCATCTTGTAGATGGGACACAGTGCTGCTACTGTGGGTCAATGATGGATCAAGTGAGTTGCTTTTCTTGGAATCTGAGTTCCTGAGTGTTGTTAGAACTGCACCCATCAGTCTCTCAAAACAAAGATGACATCTGCCAGGCTTCATGATTTCTGTTTACTCAGTTACCCAAGCCATCTAAGTCTGGAGGCATAGGTATTTGGCAAAAAAAGAATAGGCTTCTCAAGCCAATGTTCTGTTTGCTCTCTTTCTGCCTTTCTTGCTTCTTGTGAGCAGAGCTTATTTCTGATTGTATTGTGGCTTATTTGTTGAGGGTCCCCCAAGTTCTTCATACACGTGATGTCAAAGCGATGTTCAGAGTGTTCTTAAAAATGCTTTCCCTGTGATCTTGAGATTGGCTGTCATCTTTGAGATATGAGAACGGGATCTGCTTTGAAAACTGATTAATTGGCACGTGGGCAAAGTATTTAGACCAATGAAGCTGACTTTTAAGAAAGCGTGATTGCACTGCTGGAATAACTGGCTTTAGTGAGGATTCTGTATATATTTGCCTGTCTTCCCACTTGCCCTTAGTTATCTTGAAGAGGCATCCCTGATGTAAATTCCCCAGCACCTGGAGATACATTTTGTAAAGAATTTAAATTTCACTAACATTTAGAAGGGTAGTGACAAGAACAGTATTGTAAACTAAACCCTTCACTAGTTGCATACTTTTTTTGGAAGACTCAGGTAGCACAGCTAACTCTGTTCTTTAAAGGTCACCTTTTGAAAAGTTTAACTGCCAAAATATGTTTCCCCATCAACAACAATAGCTGACATGTATATGCTGTTGACTGTGCAGTTGTGGTTCACAATGCATGTGACATTTGGACCATTCACTTCACTACCACATAAGAAAAGATTTATCGTCTCACTCAACAGCAGCAAGACCAAGATCATTCACAACCCTTGGTGAGACATGTAGAGTTTTCCATCACATTCTGAGTTGTGCCTTGCAGATAATGAATAGGCTTTGGAGAATCAGGAGGTGAGGAACAAGATGCAGAATTCCCAATCTCTGACCTGCTGTTGGAGATACAATACCTATATGGCTGGCCCAGTTAAATCTCTGGTCAACAGTAACCCGCAGGTGTAGGTGTTAGAGGGTTCACCAATGGCAATACCATAGAAGGTCAAGGAGAGATGATGAGATTCTCTTTTGTTGGAGATGATAATTGCCCAACAAATGTGGCAGAAATGTTAATTATCAATTATCAACCCTTTGCTTTTTTTAATTTTCACTCTTTGGATGCCTCTTCAGGATAACCAACATGGGCTGAGCAGCATTTATTACCCATCCCTGGTTGCCCTTAAGAAGGTGGTGGTGAGCTGCTGCTTTAAACTGCTTCAGCCCACATGCTGTGGGTTGATCCACAACGCTGTTATGGTGGAAATTCCAAGATTTTGACCCAGTGACAGTGAAGGCACAACGATATATTTCCAAGCCTGGATGGTGAGTGGCTTAAAGAGAAATTTGCAGGCTGTGGTGTTCCCATTTATCTGCTGCCCTTACCCTTCTGGATGGAAGTGGTCATGAGTTTAGAAGGTGGTGTCTGAAGATCTTTGGTGTATTTCTGCAGTGAATCATTGCTGCTACTGAACATCAGGGGTGGAGAGACTGGATACTTGTGGATGCAGTGCTAATCAAATGGGCTGCATTGCCTTGGATGGTGTCAGGCTTCTCAAGTGCTAGCTGGAGCTGCACCCATACAGAGATGTTAGGAGTATTCCATCACATTCCTGACTTGTGCTTTGTCAATGATGGACAGGCTTTGAGGAGTCAGGGAGTGAGTTACTCACTGCAGTATGCCTAGCGTCTGCCTGCTTCTGTAGCCACTGTGATTATGTGGCAGACCCAATTGAGTTTCTGGTCAATGGATGTTGATTGTGGGGGATTTAGTAATGGTAGCTCCATTGAGTGTCATGGGGCAGTGGTTAGATTGCCACTTTTGGTGATGGTCATTGCCTGAAATTTGTATAGCATGAGTATTACTTGCCACTTAGAGTCAGAGTGTCACACAACATGGAAACAGACCCTGCTCCTGAGTTGCTGCTTGGCCCGCTGTGTTCATCCAGCCTCACATTTTATTACCTTCTGTCCAACCAGTCCATGCTGAACATAATACCAAACTAAACTAGTCCCACCTGCCTGCTCCTGGCCCATTTCCTATTCATGACCTTAACTTAATGTCTTTTAAACATTGTAATTGTGACCACATCTACCACTTCCCCAAGAAGTTCATTGCAGACATGAATCACCCTTATCAGCCAAGCCTGGATATTGTCCAGATTTTGTTGCATTTAAACATGGGCTGATTCAGCATCTGCGGAGTTGCAAATAGTGCTGACCATTGTGCAATCATTGGTGAATATTCCCACTTCTATCCTAATGATGGAGGTAAGGACATTGATGAAGCAGTTGAACATGGTTGGGCCTAGGACACTACCCTGAGGAATTCCAGTGGAGATGGTCTGGAGCTGAGGAGACTGACCTCCAACAACTATAAACATCTTCCTAGCAGCCAGGTATGACTCCAACCAGCAGAGTGTTTGTCCCTTGATAGTCGTTGATTCCAGTTTTAGTAGATTTCCTTGATGTCACACTTGGTCAAGTGTGGACTTGATGTCAAAGGCTGTCACTCTGACCTCACCTCTGGAATTCACCTATTTTGTCCATGTTTGAACCAAGGTTGAAATGAGGTCAGGAACTGAGTGGCCCTGGCAGAACGCAAACTGGGCATCACTAAGCAAGTTATTGCTGAGCAGTTGCTGCTTGATAGCACTATTGATGACACCTTCCATCACTTTACTCATGTTTAAGACTGGACTGATGGTTCAGTTATGGGCTGGGTTTGATTTGTCCTGTTTTTTATGTCCAGGACATACTTGGGCAATTTTCCACATTGTCGGGTAGATGCCAGTGTTAAGACCATAAGACATAGGAGTGGAAGTAAGACCATTCGGCCCATTGGGTCCGCTCCGCCAATTAATTGTAACTGTATTGGAAGGGGTTGGCTAGGGGAGGGCGATTCTGGAGCACGCCTTCAGTACTGTTGCTGAAATGTTGTCAGGGCCCATGCTCTTTTCAGTATCCAGTGCCTCCAACTGTCTCTTGATGTTATGTGGAGTGAATCAGATTGGCTGAAGACTGGTATCTGTAATGCTGGGCACCACTGGAAGATGCCAAGATGGATCATTCCACTTGGAATTTTTGGCTGAAGATTGCTGTGAATGTTTCAGCCTTTTCTGTTGGTCTTATGTGTTGGGCTCCTCCATCATTGAGGAGGGGAATACTTGCGGAGCTTCCTCCTGTGAGTTGGTTAATTGTCCACCACTACTCGTGTGGATGTGGCAGGACTGCAGAGCTTAGATTTTATCTATTGGTTGTAGGATCACTTAGCTCTGTCTGTCACTTAATGCTTATGCTCTTGGGCATGCAAGTAGTCCTGATTGGTAGCTTCACCAAATTGATACCTCATTTTCAGGCATGCCTGGAGCTGGTCTTGGCATGCTGTCCTGTGTTCTCAACTAAACCAATGTTGATCCCCTAGCTTGATGGTAATGGCTGAGTGGGGGATATTGCCAGACTCTGAAGTTACAGGTTGTGCTGGAGTACAATTCTGCTGCTGTTGGTGGCCCACAGCATTCATGGATCCATCGTCTTGAGTTGCTAGATCTCCGCAAAGCCTGTCTCATTTGGCACGGTGATAGTGCCACAGAACACAACGTGAAGGTAGAACATTGTCTCCACAAGGACTGTGCGGTGGTCACTCTTACACTGAATTGTGTCCAAGCCTTTCATCTGTGAATATGGACTTATCCATAATCTGAGGAGTCACAAATGCTTGTAATCAAAGGTATCTGTGTGAGCCAAGTGCATACACGGCCATTCCAGGAATTACAGTGAAAGTAAAATGCAGCTCCTATGGAGACCTTCAAGGGTAACGGAGGTACTTCTGTGTGACCAGAGGCCATAAGCAGATTTTTCCTGCCAAGTGCATGTGGTTGCTTTATTAAAGGAGATTAATTGCATATCAGGCAGGCAAAGCAGCAAAAGATATGCAATCAAATTTATTAGGTTATTACAGTTTGATTTGCATTTTGATTTTGCAGGCATGAACAATTCCGAAGTAATTTCAAAGCTACAACTTATTTTTCACTTACATTTCAGTCTAAACAACTAATTATGGAGATGCCTATTTCAAAATGTTAAAGCCAAATTGAGTGTGCTGACCTGTGCCTACCACGCCTCTGAATCTCAGAACTATACTCCTATTCCTGCTCCATCAAAGGAATTTCCACACATCCCCCTTCCCCACCATCTCAGGAATAGGGTCCCCAACTCAGTATTGAGATTATACGTCCCTCCCTCCCCTTCTTAAGAGTATATCGCTTCCTTGTATGTGTCGGGGATTACACCTGAACACCTGCTGCACACTCTTTCGATTTCTAGACATATCCTAAACACAATTTTATCTACCCCCTACTTCTGTCAGGACTAGATACTCGTTCTGCTACACCCTATCCAACCCCCTCCCCTACCATCCCCCTTCCATCTCGTGACTACACAACTCTTCCTCTACACTCCTCCTCTTCACTGCATAGCCCCTCTGCTACACTGTCTCATCTCGGGGCTACATACCTTCTCACCTACTCCCTCCTTAACACCCTCCCAACTTCTCTATCCTCCCACCTACACCCAAACACACACACACACACACACACACACACACACACACACACAGACACAGTAAGTGATGGAAGTGGACTGAAGAAATGAGAACTTTGAGGAGAGAGCAAGGAGACAAGGGTAACAAAGGGAGTGTGAAAACAGAAGGTGAGGATGAGGAGACGAGAGGGTGGGAAGCAGAAGGGTGATGAGGACAGAGGGACTGGAACGGAAGGAGATTTGAGGGGAAAGATTGGAGGAGGAGGGATTGGAAGTGCTTTGAAGAGAAGGGATGGACCAAAGGGGTTGAATAGGCAAGGGCCACGAGATAGTTGGGAGGGGTGGGGAGGAGAAAAAGAATAGAGGTGTGTAAGAGGTGAGAAAAGCAGCCAGGGTTGTGGGATGGGGGTTAGATTAGATTCCCTACAGTGTGGAAACAGGCCCTTCGGCCCAACAAGTCCACACCGCCCCTTGAAGCATCCCATCCAGACCCATCCCCCTACAACCCACACAACCCTGAACACTACGGGCAATTTAGCATGGCCAATCCACCTAGCCTGCACATCTTTGGACTGTTGGAGGAAGCTGGAGCACCCGGAGGAAACCAGAGCACCCAGTGGGAACCCACGCAGACACGGGGGAGAATGTGCAAACTCCACACAGACAGTCAGCTGAGGCTGGAATTGAACCTGGGTCCCTGGTGCTGTGAAGCTGCAGTGCTAACCACTGAGCCACCATGCCGCCCTGAATGAGTAAGAAGGGTAGTTGGGAAGAGAGAGCAAAGGGTGATGGAGGGACAGGCAGACTGAGGTGACAAGTGAGGTGCATGTGAGGAGAAATGAGAGAGGAGGAGGGTGTGAAAGGGGTGGTGTTGGGGAAGAGAGTGGAAGGGGAAGAGTAAAAATGGAGTGGGATAGGGTGGAAAGAGGGCTACAGGGAAGTGAAGGGAGATCGGGGAAGAGGAGCAGGTTGGGGGAGGAGAGGTGGTTAGCAGAGAGGGGAAGACTATATCACGATATAACCTAACAACAATTTCTAAGCGGACATTGTACTAGTTAGTTTTAGTAATTATAATGATCAATTTAACTAATTTCAAAACACTGTAATGATCACGGGACTTGAGAAAATGCCTGTAACTGTGTGCCCTTTATCTTAAGTGTTTCTTCTCTATCACGTACAAGCTGTGAAATTGTTTTGGTGCTTTTCTTTCTAGCTTCATTCCCTGCCAAATGATTCCAAATGATTTTGGATTAACACCCTTGACCTTTTCAAAGACAAGTAAATGTTTGCAATTGATGTGGTTTGAGCATTGTGGTTTAATTTCAGGGTCGTTGATTTCAATAAAGCGTTTTTAACTGTCAAGTGATTACTGAATGAATGCTTTAGAATGCAGCCCATCACAAATAAGCACAATATAATGCTGTTGAGCACAGAATGTTATCATAATTTTATGGTCAGGTTTCCTAAAGGACATGAGTGAATCACACACATTTTTGCAATTGATGGTGGTTGGTTATGGTCACTTCTATGAGGCTGACATTGTATTACAGGCCGTTTATTGAATTACTGTTTTTCTTTTGTTCATTCTTGCAATATCATATAACAGATCACTGTGAAGCAGTATTTGTATTGACAGCACAAAAGCAAAATAATGCAGATAAGAGAGATCTGGAATATAAACAGAAAATGCTGGAAGTATTCATAGGTCAGGTAGCATCTGTAGAGCTTTTATGGACTGTATGTCATTTGATAAAATGTTGAGTCATGATGTCTTTAGTCCTCAATTTCTCTCTTGACCTTGTCAGATCACATGAGACTGTCCAACAAGTGATTGGATCAGACGATAGCTGCAAAATATTAAAGCTTTGCTTCTATTGTTAGGATATAATCTGAACTCATTGTGTTGTTATCAATACCTGCTATTCTTTGCCTAATATTAATTTGGGGAACATAGTTTTTGAAAAAAAGATTCCCCATATGGATAATAATTGCTTATTAATATACGATTCATATAACTGCAAATGAACAAATGTTAAGCTATATTTACCCTACTGCATAAAATTACCCTGGGAACAGAGCTGTTGATCATTGTCTGTTGATTGTTATTAAACTGTATGCCTCACTACGAAGGATTATTAGACACTGAGAAGCTGACTCATTGTTTTGATTTACTTGCTATATTTCCCACCCCCACATTTCTATTTATGTTTCTCGTCTTCTTTTGATTGTAAAATGGGTCGGGGAGGGGAGGGACAAGCTTTGGCAAAGAATAAGGTCTACTGTTAAATAACCTGAAATTCAAATAACAAAGTTTTCATCCCCATTAGGTATTATACCCATCATTCACCCTCTAACGCCTCGCTGCATTAATGTGGTGGCAAAGAAGTAGTTGTGGGAACTTAGCTAATTTTTCTGGATTTTTTTTTGTTCATTCACAGGATGAGGGTGTCACTTGGTAGACCAGCAGTTATTTCCCATCTCTAATTTCCCAGAGGGAAGTTAAGAGTCAACCACATTGCTATGGGTCTGGAGTCACATGTGGGCCAGACCAGGTAAGAATGGCAGTTTCCCTCCCTAAAGGACATTAGTGAAACAGATGGGTTTTTCCAACTGTCGATAATGGATTCATGGTCATCATTAGGACACTTAATTCCAGATTTTTTAAAAATTGAATTCAAATTTCACCACCTCCCATGAACTCAGATCCCCAACACGTTACCTTTTGTCCCTGGGTTAATGGTCCATCAATAATACCACTAGTTTATCGCCTCCTGCTAACTGCTACAGAACTGTTACCTTAGTACTAGGATTTTACTAGGATGGTGGGACACAGAAATTATGGAAAGACAAGTAATATTTCTAGACAAAGAAAGAGACACCTTAATTTGGCAACCTCCTTTTCTGCACTCCTACCACAAGAAGATCTCCTGAAATCTCGTTCAGTTATGTGTATATGTTTTCTCTTGTTGTATTTGGCTTTTTAAGTGGCTTCAAAGAAATTCCTAAACTATAAGAAATGTTTATTACCTAAGACAATGAAGTATACAAAGAATATACCATCATAAATGCCAGCTGTCACTTGAAACGAAGCAGTTCATTGTGGCATGACAGGAGTTTCCCCCATTGGTGGCTCCCACTGCTAAGGGATTAACAACTTATAACTATAACTGAGTCCAACCCAGGAGTACGGGAAGGGTTATGTGTGAAGTCAGCAAACCCATGATGACACATCGGACCCACTTCCAGATTGCATTGTTTAAAATGAGACATGTTGCTATAATTTGGATGGCATTCAAGAGGAAAATAATTTAATGCATGTTCACTGGCTCTCCCTGATTGCACTACCAAGATAAGATACTTGTTGCTTCTATTGTGGGCCTATTGGCTGCTCCTAAGTTCTACGTTTCTGCGTAATTTTTGCAGTCTCACTGCAGAAAAAGAAATATCACAAATTGGATAGGTAGATACCTGGATCAGCTCTATGCCACCATCCAGCGAGGCAGTGGTAATTTATCCTTTATGATGATAGCACTCATCTGACCTGCTATGCTGTAACCCTTGAACATTGAAAATATTCAAGGTTAAAAGACAATAATCCAGTCTTTAGATAAGTGCTTAAATTTCATTTTTGAATTGTGCAACAAATCATAACACTCAACAATAAAATCTTGAATTCCAGTATTATCATCTTATTCCTTTATTGCGTATATTTCTGCCATTATCTCCTATTGCATCGATGTTACAATACCCCAGAAATATCTATTGCAGATATTGTCCTATTCAGACATGTTAACTTTTATTTAATATCAGTTCTATTATCTATGGGGATAATCAAACATTGTTGGCCTCCTCCCTCTGAAGCTTAGAATGAATAGATATAAAATGTAAGTAGTTTTCTTTTGTATTTCAATATTAATTGCAGAATAAAAAAAAACAGCAAGACAACAGAAGCATTTTACTGGTTACTAGGGAGGTGTCAAATCATTTAGGTGCAATATCAGGTGAGAAGCTGAGAAGAACTTGCAGAACTTCTGTCTATTTCATTTATTGCAACCATCTAATTATACAGCATTTCTATGTTTGTCATTGAATGGACAGCTGTGGACATGGTACAGACATGAATGAAACAATTTCAAGTCGATTCAAAGATGGAATTATGAAAAATTCAGAGTTTTAGTAAAGAGCAGTTTGTTCTCTTATGTCTCTCATTTTTCAGCTGCACTTCATTCCTACTGTCACAATGGAGAACAGCTTGATGCAGATTTGTGACAAATTATAAGCCAATGGTGCAATTCAGAGCCAACATGATTTTGATTTAGGTCTGCATGGGCTCAATTGATGATTGATGTCCCACAAAGTTGACTGAATTAACTCTACAGATGCTGGTATCCCATCACCAAGTCACCCTTTATTTACGCATGAACAGTCCTTGATTTTAGAATTGCTTCCTCAGAGTCAGCTATTAGAGTAGCAGAATCTCTGACACTCCTGTTTATTTCTGTCAGCTAAGACTCCCTGATTGGACCAGATTAACTATGAGATCCAATTGGCTGACATTGTTACGATCACTACATCCGTCCCCTTTTGAGACCGATGACTGATCCTTTTACTTGGAGAACCTACTGGTGCCTTTTAGTACCAGATCAGGTCCCTCCAATTCGTCTTCCAATACATGCAGCATGCAATGCATGAGAGCTTGACTCTTGCACCAGAAGCACCTTGGCAGATTTTCATTCTCTTCTTTTGGCAGAAAAGGTGTCAAGGCAGCTACATCCATCATGTCTATCTCTGATTCTGAGGGCTCATGAGGGTGAAGCCAGGGGTTCCGGCAGCCTTTCTGACTGTCCCAAGGGGCAGAGCACATTTAACTGCTGTACCGTTTGCAATTTTTCAGTCTTTGTACGGTGTACGTGCTTGTTCAGGGCCATCATACCTACCCAAAATTGACATGCCATTGGTCCTGATCTGACATTGACATGCCTCTTAACCATGTGGGGCAATTTCCATGACTTTAACACCAAACCTTGTCCCCTGTATCAAACTATCTCTCTCGTTTGGCAGTGTCTTGTGTCTGGCATTGCCATTACTGGTCCTGTTTCACCCTATCCTCCTCCAGGTCTGAGAAGATCAGACTTAACCCGGTGTTGAGTCTTCTACCCATTAGTAACACTGCTGGTGCTATCCCTGTAGTTGCATGTGGGGTGGTCCCATAATCAAATAAGAACCATGACAACTTGGTATCCAGCAAGAGTGTAGGCTGTTTCTTCCTGTGTGCCTTCAAAGTTTAGACTGCTGTTTCGCCAAGCCATTAGATTATGGATGCTGTAGTGTTGTCCTTATATGCCAAACCCCATTTGACTCTAGGAAATACCCAAATTCCCTGCTGATAAACAATGAGCTGTTATCTGTGATCAACAGTTCCGAGGCTCTGTGAAAAAGATGTGTGCAGGTTTTCAGTTGTTGTCCCCATGTTTGATGGATGGACCCTATGCATGTCCAACCACTTTGAGTGGCATCTGCAATGACTAAGAACATTGAACCTGTGAAAGGACCTGCGTAGGTAACCGAGTCCAAGGTTTGTGTGACCATTTTCATGGAGGTGTGGAAGTCACTGGTGGTAATTTTTGTTCTTGTTGGCACTATGGACACTACCCCACCAATGTGGCTATGTCTGCAATCACGCCTGGCCACCAGACATAATTTCTTGCCAACATCTTCATTTTGGAGACCCCTGGATGGCTCTGGTGGAGTTCAGCCAGTGTTTGGCAGGATCTTTGCTTGGGAAAAAAAAACACATTCTGGGGCCAGTCCTCAAGGGCAGGGTCAAACAAGTCAAGATTACCCCCACCAACAGATGACTGTTGCAAGTGAGTTTCTTCAGAATTGTTCTTTACTCTTGTCGCCACTGAAATAACTTCACAGAGGCCAGTATCCTGTCATCCAGTCACCCTTTATTTACACATAAACAGTCCTTGACTTTATTACTGCCTCTGTCCAAGTCTGCTATCAGAGTGCCAGTATCTCTGATACTCTTCTCCTGTTTTTCAGCCAGGGTTCCTGATTGGACCAGGTTAACATCCCCAGTCAGGGAACTCATATTCTATGGATCCACTTGGCTGACCTCATTACTACATTGCTCACTACATTGCCCACTGTCTCCATTGATAGGTTTGCATATAAAGCCTGCTAGAATGTTACAGAATTTCTGTTGCTCCCTCAATGATTATCCTGTTCATGAATGATCCCTGGATATGGCATTTATGTGCAGCTCAGCAGAGTTTAGTTATACTTGCGTCCTTTCTTAGAAAGAGAAGGTTGGTTGTGCTTATAAGGAAGTTGGTAGACAATGTTGAAATAAGAGTGACTCGGTAGAGTGAGTTACGATGGATTCAGGATGCTCAGGGACTGTACTACAGTTCAATGCTGCCTAAGTTAGTGGTTGGGCACAATCAGATCTTGGGGATAGTTGGTCTTTCGCAGAGGTAGGCGGAAGAAACCGGTTGCTGCAAAGCAGTCCTGGCTTGATGTGGCCCGGCAATATTGTGTTTGTGTCACATTCCTGATTGTAGTGCAAGTAGCGCCTAAGTGGCAGAACCTGGGTAGGATAGGTAGGAACAATTTCTCTTTCACCTATATCCAGCTATCTATAATCACACTCCTACCTCATTCTACCTAATCTATCTCATAACCATTACAATGGTGATTGACATAAAACCTATTTAAAACTGCAGTCATTCACTGGAACATTCTAAAATTAGAATAGAATTCTTAATAAACCAGTTCTATTTAATAAACCAGCTCTATCTGGAGGCAGCAGGGATATGAGTATTGTGATTGATTTTTTGGGAAGTAATCCAGAAGTCTATGTTAATAATGTAGAGCTTGTGCATTCAAATTCAACGAGAACAAATAGATGGTTGATCAGAGATCAGCATGACTGCTGTCTCTGAATAGAACAACCAACCCCTCTCTCCACACTGCTGCAGGACATAAATACAATGGGACTCATGTTAAATTACTCTTAAGCACTCCACACACAGGATAACACAACAGTTCAGTGACATTAGTCCCAAGAGGTGCAGATTTGATGGACAACTGGCTTACCAAGTTAAATTTAGCCAGATTACATAAGTACTATTGGGTGCTGCTCTCATGTGGAAAATCTGCTCACTTATTCCAGGATTGTTTCTTCTCTATCGGTAACTACTTTAGTAAACCCACGCCTCATCACTTCCATCCTGATCCCCAACGAAAGCTCAGAGGCACTGCTTGACTTGCTGTCATTAGGTTTGAGACCACGCATTCAGCTACCACTGCTGCATCTTTCCCTCCAGCCCTTTGGCTAAATGTTCTCCAAAGCTTCCCTTTGACCTAACCTCAACTTATATTTTCCTCAAGTTTGTTTCCATTCCACTTATGCCATTTCTCAGCTCAACTTGCCCATGAACCACCCCATCATCCAATGACCTTTTTCGCACTAAAATGATGATCCAACTTCCCCTCCTGGTTCCCATGTTAGCCAATATTTCTTCAGATATTGTTAAACTGAAGTCCCCATCTGTCTGTTTGGGTAAATGTAAAAGATCCAATGGCATTATTTCAAAGAAGAATGGCTGAGTTTTTTTGACGTGACCATAATTTATTCCTCAATAACCTAAAACAATTATCTGGTCACGATCACAATGTAGTTTGTGGGAGTTTTCCATTTATGTATTAGTTGCCTTGTTTCCTATGTTGTAACAGTGACTATACTTTTAAAGTACTTCATTGGCTGAAGAGTGTTTTGAGATATTTGTGAAAAGCACTATTTAAATGCAAATCTTTTTTTCTGTGTTCAGTGATCTACATTAACTCCTGATAAAACAACATCTTGATTAAGTATAAGTATATTGCTTTTGGTGAAGCTGCAGAATTTCAAGTCGAATGATGATTTTCACTGTGATTCCTCATTGATCATCAGTGGAGTCACTTAGCGGGGGAATTCCTTATCTCATCACTGAATCTCCCACTATCGACCATCACTGAATTCCCCAATATCAACATCCTGGGGTTATCATTGACCAGAAACTCAACTTTACTCATCACACAAACACAGTGGCTACAAGAGCAGGCCAGAAGCTAGGAATACTGTGGTGAGTAACTCACCTCCTGACTCCTCAAAGCCTGTCCACCATCTGCAAGGCGCAAGTCAGGAGCACGATGGAATCCTCCCCATTTGCCTGGATGAGTGCAGTCCCAACAACAGTCAAAAAACTTAACACCATCCAGGACAAAGCAACCCATTTGATTGGCATTCAATCCACAAGAATTCACTCCCTCCAACACCGACACTCACTGTACTACCTACAAGATGCACTGCAGAAATTCACCAAAGATCCTCAAACAGCACCTTCCAAATCCACAACCACTTCCATCTAGAAGGACGAGGGCAACAGATATATGGGAACACCACCACCTCCAAGTTCCCCTCCAAGCCACTCACCATCCTGACTTGGAAATATATCACCATTCATTCAATTTCACTGGGTCAAACTCCTGGAATTCCCTCCTTAATGGCATTGTGGGTCAACCCACAGAAGGTGGACTGTAGCGGTCCAAAAAGGCAGCTCACCACCACCTTCTCAAGGGCAACTAGGGATGGGCAAGAAATGCTGGCCCAGCCCACATCCCACAAATGAATAGAAAAAAAAATCTCATACCTCTCTTCAGAGAGAAGCAAATTCTAAGTAAAACTAAGGCTTCCTAATTATCTTGCATTTATTCTTCAATTTTTGCTTCATTTTTGTTTCATTTATTTCTTCAGCCTCGTACACTCAATAGAGTCGAGCAAGTATCATACGAAAATCTCAGTTCTGTATATTGAAACTTATGTCTGAATTGGTGAGTTAGCATTGATTACTTTCAGGAAAGTGAGATCATGTCAAGTGTATTTTAATTTTTCTCTCCCACCTCACATTTCTTAAAAGGCAACATACCACACAAAATACACAAATGCTTAAGGCCCAATATAGCTGCAGTTTCCATAAGGTCTTTGTTGTTCATTTTACTAATAAATCAATGAGAAGACGTTGGAGTCTTCCCATCAAACAAACATCCCCTCTCTTAAATAGTGAATTAAACTAAAAATCAAAAGGAAACTCTTAACTCAAATGTATATCTTTATTTAATTGTGATCTCAATCACAGTTATTGTAGCATTAAACTGATATGCATTTCAAGATGGATATAAACAGGTAAGATTTTTGAGAAGTATCTTATAAAATATTTTTAGCTGAATTAATATAGTTCTAGAGGTTAAAGAACCCTCAAATTATATAATAAATGCATTTGAATCCATATTTGTTTCTGGTTAAAAGATCAGCAACTCATGAATGTTGTAAAATATTCTGATGTTTAAGATTTTTTTCTCTTGATTTCGAAGATGGTGAAGTTCATATGTATGGCTGACTGTAGCTATCTATGCCTTTTTTCACCTGTCTCCTTTGTTCTAATAGTGCATTTAACACTGACTTGAAGTTAACTGATAGTTAAAACCACTATTTTCTCTCCGTTAATACTGGAATTCTTTTCAAAATTTTCCTTCCAAGTCACTGATTTTCTCTAGACTTTAACACAATACCTGGGATTTTGTGTGAGCTGATAGAAGGGAAGATGAGACTTGAAGTGGGTGTCATTGATGAACATGGTCCAATCCCCCATCTTGCTAAAATCTCTTGCCGGTGGCTATAAATCAATTAACGGACTTCATATAGGGTAGCTTATCATTTACAAATTAGAGGGGGAACTGAGGTGATGGCTCCACCATCGGTTGATGCCAATGATTTTGCTGGTGCCCACCTTTAAAAGCCTGTCAGTAACAAGATACAGTCAAGGACCTCCTCCAGACATGCATTAGCCATTCCCTCCAGCCAGTAGTGCAGCTCTGTCATTGGGAGAAGGCTAAGACATCAGTGGAGCAGGCATAATGAAGCCTACAGAGTAAGATGCTTATTGACATAGAGCAAGAAAGATCATGGGTAGCGTCACAATTCACTACAAACTCCCAATGGTGTCTCCCCCAGGCTTATCGGGAAAGACAAGAGGTCATCATCCTCAGGGACAGAAGGAGAACATATCCCTGTCTAATCTACAAAAACAAAGTAGCTGGAAAAGCTCAGCAGGTCTGGCAGCATCTGTGGAGGAGAAAACAGAGTTAACGTTTTGGGTCCAGTGACCCTTCCTCAGAACCTTCCTCAAAGGTTCCTCCTCCCTATCTAAGCTAGCTTGGATGGAGATCACAAAGGAGTCAACAGCTGTGGCATTATCTATAGAATCTGGGTGCTCTGCCACATCAATGACATTTTTCACTCTGAAGGGTGAGTGAGTTGCATCAACTTCCACAGGGGTTAACAAATTAATAAGTGTGGGAGTGTCTCTGATAGAGGGAGAGCCCATCACATTGGTGGCTCTGGGTGAGGCTACAAGCATCTCCCATGAAAGGAGTGAATTCATTTTAGTTGAGAGGTATAAGTGTGGCAATGGTGATACTCACAAAATTGCTCCAAAGTGGCCCAATGCCACATGCATGGGAATGGCTACAAAACCACAGCTTGGGTGCCAGACACTTCAGTTCTCATACTGTTCTCGTAAACTAACTAACATTCCTCTTCCATTTTTCCATAGAACAGGGCTCACAACATCAAAGAAAGGGCACAGATCATGGGCAGGATCTTATTTCTAGCATCCTATCACCAATGAAGAGGAGGTGCTTGAACTGGCAAGACAACTTGGAAGTGTGGAATAGTAGATGGTTGAATGAATGAATGTTTCAGAATGAAAGCATCTTGGAAGCAGGTGGCACAGATCTCTAGGATCCTTCAGCAGTGATCACATCTGTGTATTTTGATGGAATCATGGCCCTTTTATTGAGAAAAGTTCCCAACTCATCTTCTGGTTCCCAAATAGGCATGTGCATCCAATTAATGATTTTGAATGCATGAGAGAAGCTGGCCACTATTGCAAAATCTTAGAACTCTCAATTTAGTTGATGCCTTCCATTGTGAAAGCAATTTTATGAATTGACTACTGAACTGCCTGGCTCTTGCGAAAAGTGAATTGGTGTAATGCTTAATTCAACAGTACCCAGTGCTCTGGGACCGACAGAGGGAGTCTTCTGTAACTGTTTGATGGAGTATGCGGCAAAAAGATTCAGACAGTAGTGACTTTCACAGCCACAAACCTACATCCTTTGATCAGGAGGCGGTTGGGCCTTTTTTCTTTGGCCCTTCATGGGATGTGTACGTTGATACCAAAGTTAGCACTTGCTGTCCATCCTAATTGCTGTGGGACTGAGTAGCTTGCTGGCCATTTCAGAGGACAGTTCAGACGAAACCACAGTACAGTGGGCTTGCAATCACGTGTTGACCAGACCAGGTCAGGATAACAGATTTCCTTCTCGAAAGGACATTAGTGAATGAGATGAGTTTTTACAACAATTAACAATAATGGGAGTCTTCATTACTGAGAATGACTTTTTATTTATTCCAGGTGTCACTTTTTCATTGATTGAATTCAAATTCCACCAGCTGCTTTATTGGGATTTTAATTCAAATCTCAAGAGAATTGGTCTGGGCCTCTAGATTATTATTTTCAGAAGCATTACCATTACACAAGCATAATCCTCCCTCCGTGCTGCACTGTTCTCCTAAAGCACAGCAGCTTGAGATTAATTTTGGCATTTGCATCCTTTGGGCTGAGTATGGCAACATCCATCCACTGCCAACTCCTGCTATGTCCTAATAAGTAGGTCGCTGCTGCTGTTCTTCCTTCAATGGTTTGTCTAATTATCACTAATATCAAAGTGAAAGGGATTAGCCAAGGTGATTAAGGCAAATAAATCAAAAACAAGCTCAAAGTAATGAAATCCAAGGCAATTTAAGAAAAATAGAAAAATATTTGTTATCAAAATTACGAAAGCAGCAGCCTTTTAAATTTTGTTCAAATTGCATCAATTAGTTTCTGAGGAAATTTTCTGAAGAATTACTGAATAGGCTGACTGATGATCACATGAGTCCCAGTGGTATCATGAAACACAGGTTTAAATATAATTCAAAAAGAGTCTGTATAAATCACAATATGCCATTTTCAGTCAGAAATAGGACAGTAAGTGGATTCCCCCAACATTAATTGCTCCCCACCAACCCTGATCCCTGTCACAGTTCCAATTGGGTTTATAGGATTAAAGTTATCAGTTCAATGCCACATTCCCAGAACTTACAGCCCTAACTTTCTTAGCAGGAGTTCACTAACGCAAACGCAATACTGGAACAAGTTCTTTATTTCTGAATTCAGAGAATAACCTCCCAGAAATGTGCCTGAAGTAGATACTTGCATTTCATTTTTGTTATTCTGAATATATCTCTACATGATCAATGCAGGTATAAATACAGGTATAAATTAACCAACTGACAATGAAGAGTAAAATAAATATTGAATTTTGACTTATGTTGTTCCTCAGTATCCTAGCAACAAAGTAAATATCCTCAAGGATGGCATCTTGCTTGTCAAGTTTAATTGTGTAGTGATTGTAATGATGTCAGCCAGTTGGGCCCCATAGAATATACTCCCTGAATGGGTCTGTTAACCTGGTCCAATCAGGGATCCTCTGTCTGACAGATATAAACAGGTGTGTCAGAGGCTCTGGTCACTCTGAGAGCTGGCTCTGAGGAATTTGGATCAGTGTCAAGTACTATGTACATGTAAATAAAGGGTGACTTGGTGATGGATTACCAACTTCTGTGGTGTTATTTCAAGTTTCTGTGTCTTAAATATTAATAATAATGCCAGAGTGGCTAGTTCATATTTCAAATTTAAAGTAATCCGTTGATGCAAATTTGTGGCTATTTTCTCTACACCAATTACTTCACCTATTCCCTGAAGGCAAAACTTCCGTGCTTTGTTATATTTCTCCAGCTATTGTCCATTTGAGTTTTCTATTGGGAAAAGTAATGGCATTAGTATATCATTAGGGAGATTGAATTTGAGCCTAGATCATGCTGCTTTTTTGGTTGCAGTGTTAACAGAATTGGGAACTACTTGTTTGCATTCAATGTAAGACTATTAGATATAGGAACTGGAGTAGGGCATTTGGCCCCCCCAATCCTGTTCTCCCATTCAATAAGATCATGGCCAATCTGACATTCCTCTCACCTGCTTTCCTACCTATTCCCCTCAACCCTTGATTCCCCTACTGATCAAGAATCTATCTCAGCCTTAAATATACACAAAGACTCCGCTTCCACAGATCTCTGAGGCAAGAAGTTCCAAGGACGTCCAATCCTCTGACAGAAGAAATTCCTCCTCATCTCAGTCTTAAATTGGCCCCCTTGTATTGTCAGATTGAGTCCTGTGTTCCTACACTCTTCTAAGAGGGAAAACATCCTTCCAGCTCTTATCCTGTCAAGCCCCATTAGAATCCAATAGGTTTCAATGAGATCACCTCTCATTCTTCTAAACTCCAATGAATAGAGTTCCAACCTGTTTAATCTTTGCTCATACGACAATCCCCCCACATCAGAGGACATCTTAGTGAAGCCTGTCTGAACATAGTAGCTTTTGGTAAATAAGGGAACTGCTCACAACACTCCAGATGTGATCTAACTAGCACTTTGTACAGTTACAATAAGACTTCTCTACTCCCTACTTTCCTACATATTTCATAGCTGTGGAAGTCTTCAGTTTAGCCCCCCTTTCTTGCAGCCTAAATTTCACCTACTGTTTACATCCTGATATTTAAGTCATTATGGCTATTGCAGAAGCAGTTGGAAAAGCAAAGTAGAAAAATTAGAATTTTTTTAAGTCTCAAAAATAACTGCATAACTTGCAAGAGGTGGTTATATCCATAAAACACCTTTAGGTATTTAAACGCCACTGGGTCTCTGTACGTTCTTCATGATATATGGTCCTGACTCAATAGAGGTCACATTTGGACATTTCAGAGAATTGAGCTTAACAGCTCTGCTTCCTCAAAGAAAAGTAACTTGATCTGACCAACATGCCACTTGGTGATCAGCAGACAACATCCTCAATTGTAGGTCAGTTCTTTGCAACTGTGAACACGGTAACAGCCTTAACATTTTACGACAGAGTCCTCCAGGGAATTACAAAGGACATCAATCAAATCAGCTAGTCTGTCATGTATGACAGCAAACCAGTCAACACATTTGCCGGGATAGTACTTAGCAGAGCAATTACAGTAAAACAACTTCATCTGTAGGTGAGGGTTTAGAACTTTTTCAAATGACAGTTAACTACATCTGCATTATAATTGTAAATAGCACACATGAGATTCCTAAGTGACATGCCATCAGTTCCTTTTGGATTAGTTTGCCAATACAACAATTGTCATTCCTTGAGTGGGTTAACTGTCGATTAGTGATTAGTGCAGGCAAGCAATGCTTCTAGTGTATATATTGCTTGGGAGGAATGCTACTCTATACTTTAAAGAAGGTGAGCAAGATTATCCTTGTATGCTGCATGGTTCACAATTTAGCTATCGCCAGAAAAGTAGGCTGAGAAATCTGAAGCCTTCTTGGTAGAGAAAACAACACAGAGGAGGCTGATGCACGGACAGGCTGAATGAATTAAAAGTAAATTAATTGACAACTACTTTCAGCAAATGATATCTCAGTCACTTGCAACTTTGCTGTGCTATGAAAAGACGAAAGGTTTGTATTTATATTGATAAACCTTGCAAGAATTTCATTGAATCAAGTGGAAAAATATTTGACAACAAGCCAAAGGGAATATTAGATAGGGTGATCAAAAGCCTGGGCAAAATTATAGGTATGCAGAAGGAGGGTGGATAGAGTGATCCAAAGGAAGGGTCACCAGGCCCGAAATGTTAACTCTGATCTTTTTTCTTTACAGATGCTGCCAGACTGCTGAGCTTTTCTAGCAACTTTGTTTTGTTCCTGATTTACAGCTTCTGCAGTTCTTTTGGTTTTTGTTTGTGACAAAAACACACCTTGCCCAATAGACTCTGCAAAGTCCTCCTCATTAATAAGTGAAGACTTATGCCAAAATTGATAGCTATGTCCCACAGATGGCTTAAGCAGACAGACAGATATACTCACAGAAATATATCTTTTACAAAATGTGATCTCATTACACCTAGTACCCAACTTCCACCCAACCAGTAGGACAATCCCACAAAAGTAATGGCCTGAATACTTATATTTGGAAATAGATGGGACTGTGAGTCCTCCATATTGACTCCACACCCCATGAAGTTTCACGATGTCAGGTCTCACACTAGTAAGAACTGTGCTGATTACCTCCTACCATCCTCCCTTCACTAATTGATTCGTTACTAATATATATTGAACAGCCCTTGGAAGAGCAATGAAAATAGCAAGACCAAAGGATGTCTCTAATAGCCATACCAGAAGTGAATTGGTTGACCTACTACAGACCAAATTGGCCAACAGACATGGTTGCCAGACTGGGTCTGCAACACGTAGTGCGAGAACCAACATAAAAGTAAAACCCACTTCTCATCCTCAGAAATCTTATGCCATTTATACATTTGTCCATTTATCCATTGGTAAGAATGACAACAGCACAGTACTTACGGTTTCAAGGCACCCACCATCATGTTGGGTGGCACTACAGGAATGGCAAATGGGAAAAATTTACAATACATCTACAAAGTTAAAAGTGTGCAGCCATGAAGTGTTATGGATTATCAGCATCGAACTGTAGTCCACCACAACCTGTAAATTTATAGTTTATGATAATCTTCACACTACCATTGAAGAATGTCAGAGAGAATGCCAGAAACAGCACCAGTCACAACTATAAATGGTGTACTGATCTCCTGAGCAAGACAACAAATATGTCAAATATCAGAAGCAGCAGGCTATGGACAAAGTATGATAGGGACAACAGCTCAGATCAAAGCTTTGCAATCCTGCTACATTCATTTGTACAGGATAATTAAAATCAATAATACAAAAAGGAATCTCAATGAACAGCATTATTCTCAAAATGACAACAACCAGCACTTGAATACACGGGGTAAGGATGTGGAAAAAGGTGATTAAGCCTGAAAATTGTTGAACTTGATATTGAGTCTAGAAGGCTGCAGAACTCCCAAGTGGAAAATGAGGTGCTGTTCTTCCATTTTGCGCTGAGCTTTGTTGGAGCACTGCAGCAAGCCTGAGACAGAGATGTTGGTTGGGGAACACAGCGGTGTGTTGAAGTGGCAGGCAACCTGAAGATCAGGGTCTTTTTTGTGGACAAAACATAGGCATTCTGCAAAGCAATCACCCAGTGTGTGTTTCATCTCCCCAGTGTAGCGGAGACCACAGTGTGAGCAGTGAATACTGTAGCCTAGATTGAGACAAGTGCCAGGTAAAGCACTGCTTCACCTGGAAGATGTGCCTGGGACCTTGGAAAGTGAGGAGAGAGGTATTGCACCTTCTGTGTTTGCAGAGGAGAGTACCATGTGGGTGTGGCGATGTGTTGGGAGGGAGGGAGGGAACAGTCCGTATGGAAGACTGACAAGGGAGGGGGAGGGCATATGAGTCAGGTAGTGGCATCCTGCCAGAGGGGGCAGAAATGGTGGCTAATGATCCTATCGCTGTGGATGCAGGTGGGATCGTAAGTGAAGACAAGGGGACCACTTTCAGCTATTGTGGGAGGGAAGAGAGGGGTGAGGATGAAGTGTAGGAGTTAGGTCAGGCACACCTGAGGGACCCGTCAACAGCAGTACTGGGGAGTCCTTGGTTGAAGAAATAGATGAACATTTCTGAGACCCCTTTTCGAAGTTAGCTCCATTGGAACAAATGCAGCTCTTTGGCACCTTCCCCTGTAATTACAGAATGTGTAACTTGTAAAAGAATAAAAACTGAGAAAAGAAAACAAAATGTTTTGTCAATGATTTGTAAACTGAGGACAGAGTTTGATGAATTCTCACAGTCCACTGGGTGTCTTATTCATGAAATTGAATAGCTGACAGCTGGAGACAAATGGAAGACCTTCCAAAAAAGGGTAACAAACACTTCACTCGATGAGCCTGCAGGTCAGTATTTGCAGCTCACAGTGTGGTCTCCCCCACACCGGGGAAGTGAAACATTGCTTAGGTCACTCCTTTGCATTTACGTTCTATGCACATAAATAACCCTGAGCTTCCAGTTGCCTGCCACTTCATAGACTTGCAAAGCTCCTGTAGATCTTTGCTCCCTAAGTTGCAACCCTGACCTTTGTAAATTTAACATGGAACACCAAAGTGGACAAAACAGCCCTGTACTAACACATTGGCTATAGCTGAGGCCATTTGGCCACAGGTGGAAATGGCCTGCATGGACTTGGTGAAGACATCCACGAGCATGAAAACATCCTCAACCCTTTACTACTCAGGTCAAAGTCTATAAAATCCTTTGCAATGGCCTCTAGAAGTTTCTAGGTAAACAGGGATCCCATTTTGGTGTGACATCACTTCCTTGCTTTAGTGAAAGTACACCTTTCTCAAATTTGACAGTAGTCATCAATTTCAGCAATTATCCTGATTCCAGTAACACTACTTTCTGGTCAGCACAGTCAGCTTTACTGTTGCTTTGTGTTCTGATTCATCATGAACTGTTGCCAAAACTGGGGAATTGAGACTGTTGGGAAAGATGTGTTGCTTCACCTCTCTGTCCTTGTAATGAACCAGCTGAGAGGACTCAATTCTCCTCCCCAATCTTCGTACAGCACTTTAAATTTTACTGTCCCAATTTAGACTCCCTCATCAGCTGGTGTTATGATGGTGGATGTTGGGCTTTTTAGTAATGGTGCTGTCTATTCATGCCAATGTTAATCAGCAGGGATAGCCACCTCAAAGCTAGCAATTCACATGTCATGCTGGCATAATTCTCCACATTCTTCCTCTTTGGCTTGAGACTCCAACTGACGTAAGCAATAATTGTTCTTTCCTGCCAAAGGCCTTTCCTTTTTATTCACTCACAGGATCTGGCTGGGTATTTATTGGCATTTATTGACCTTATTGGCATTATCGCCCATTCCTAATTGCCCAGTTAAGAGTCAATTATACTGCTGTTTGTCTGGTGTCCTATGAAGGCCTGTTTGGGTAAGGATAATAGATTGCCTTCCTTAAAGGACATTAGTGAAGCAGATGGGTTTTTCTGATAATTGACAATGGTCAACATTATAGCCTTAATTCCAGGTGCTTTTTATTAAATTCCAATTCCACCATCTGTCCATGGTGTGATTTGAACCCTGGTGCCCAGAACATTAGCTGTGTTTCTGAATTAATAGTCTAGTGGTATGACCACTAGATCGTTGCCTCCCCTGTGAAGGCACTGCTCCTCGGCTGAGGAAATTGGTGTCACTTTCCCAGTACGAAAGGGAAATGGAAATCTGGGAAGCCAAGAATGGGTTAAGAGGCTAGCTTCTACTTTTGGGTGCAGAAGGAGTCTTCACATGCTGGTGTCCAAGTCTCTGTGATGTATCACACATGGTTCACTCTCTCCCCACCACTCCTTTACCATTCTCTTATTTTCATGGCCGATCATGGAGTGAGGCAGTCAACTGTGCATAATATTGCCCTGACCTTCTACAGTCACTGGCCAGAACTAACACAGATCCCTCCCCATTTTAGGCTGGGGCTACTGGTCTACTAGTTAGAGATAGGCCCAGCCAGTCCCCCTCTACCTTAACAACTTCTCCTTCAACTATTCCCACTTCCTACAGACGAAAGGGGAGGTCTTGGGTACCCGCATGGGCCCAAGCTATGACTGCCTCTTTATAGGACAAGTGGAACAGTCCCTCTTCTGCACCTACACTGGCCCTATCCCCCACCTCTTCGTCCACTACATCGATGACTGTGGCGCCGCCTCATGCTCCCACAAGGAACTCAGACAGTTCATCAACTTTACTAATACCTTCCATCCCAACCTTAAATTCATCTGGACCATCTCTGATACCTCTCTCTCTCTCTCTCTGTATCCACCTCTGGTAACCACCTTTAAACTGATGTCCATTTGAAGCCTACTCACTCCCATAGCTACATAGACTATACCTCCACTCACCCACCTTCCTGCAAGAATGCGATGCCCTACTCTCAATTCCTCCACCTCCACCGCATCTGCTCCCAAGATGAGGCGTTCCACTCCCGTACATCCCAGATGTCCTCGTATTTCAAGGACAGCAACTTCCCCCCGACAGTGGTCGAAAACGCCCTCAACCACAACTCTTGTGTTTCCCACACTTCAGCCCTCAAACCCCCTCCCCGCAATAAAAACAAAGACAGAATCCCCTTGTCCTCACATGTTGCCCATTAACCTCCAGATTCAAAGCATTATTCTCCGCCACTTCCACCACCTGCGATCTGACCCTACTACTCCCCACTATTATCTGCCTTCTGGAGGGATCGCGCTCTCCATAACTCCCTCGTCCACTCCACACTCCCCACTAGCCCTATCACCCCCACCACCTTTCACTGCAACTGCTGGAAGTGCAACACATGCCCCTAAAACTCCGCCCTCACCTCCATCCCAGGCCCCAAGAAAACCTTCCACATTAAGCAGATGTTCACCTGCACATCCGCTAATGTGGCCTATTGTATCCACTGTTCACAATGTGGCCTCCTCTACATCAGGGAGACCAAGCGAAAGCTCAGAGACTGCTTTGTGGAGAACCTACACTCGGTTTGCGACAAATAACAACACTTCCCAGTCACGATCCACTTCAACTCCCCTTCCCACTCCCTGTACGACATGTCCATTCTGGGCCTCTCCAGTGTCACAAGGACGCCACCCAGAAACCAGAGGAACAGCACCTCATATTCCGTCTTGGAAGCCTACAACCCAATGGGCTCAATGTGGACTTTATGAGCTTCAAAATCTCCCCACCCCCCGACCTCATCCCAAGACCAGCCCCCTCTTCATCCCCGCTTCCTTGGCCTGTCTATCTTCTCTCCCACCTACCCACCCCTCCCTCCTAACTGACTAACCCAAATCCCAACTTCCTACCTACATTCACCTTTACTAGCTTCATCCCTGCTTCCATGACCTGTCCATCTTCTCTCCACCCATCAGCTCCACTATCCACCTTCTATCACTGCCTCCCCCAGCTCTCTATTTATTTCAGGGCCTTCTTCCCCTCCCCCATTTCTGAAGAAGGGTCCTGATTCAAAGTGTTTGTTTTCTTTCTCCTCTGATTCTGCCTGGCCTGCTGTGTTCATCCAGCTCCACATCTCGTTATCCTCTACCAGTTGGATTTTCTCACCATCAAGAGTAATTTTTTCCTTGATTATGAACTTCCCAAAATATCGTACTTATTTTCAGAAAAGTTGGGAATTCTTTCAAGTTAAACTGTGACAAGTGGGCTGAGATAGTGTCTTGTCTTACAAGGATCTTCTCAAATATCAAACAGGAGATGAGTATGTCATCCAGATAGACAAAAATGAACTGGAAATTAAGGTTGCCAGAAGCTTCATTCATCTAATACGTAAAATGGAAGGGGCAATACAGAGCCCAAGTGGCTTTCTTGTACATCCAAAAAGCCCCCCAGTGCCTGTTTGGAATGCCATCTCCTCAATTTGTTCAGCAATGTATAGTTGGTTATAACTGTGGGTCAAACTGAGACTGTAGAAATAGTATGGACCTTTGCGAACTTGTAATCCTAAGTAGAGGTAAGCATCAGGGGTCTTTGCATCAGCGCCTGGTAATCGACACAGTTTCTCAGCTTTTCATCTTGTTTGCTCATAAGGACAACCGATAAAGTATATGGAATTAGTGAGTCTTAAATGACACCTCAATCCAAAGACTTCTGCAGGTCATCCCAGACATCCTCCCAGTCATGACAGGGATCTGGCAATAAGGGACCTTTACTGAACAGTCACCATTAGTCATAATCCCATGATCTTACTACATGATGTCATATTCATCTTTTTGGAAAGTTGTCCCATATTTGTCAGGAGTAGAAACGAGCTGCCTTCACCCATGTCCTTCTTTGAAATCAGGTAAGCAAACTCATCCAGTCAGTCCACTGTCCATGACTTTATGGGGTGGAAACAGCCTAATGGTATTATCACTGGGCTGTTAATCCAGAGGCCAAAGTAATGTTCTGGAGAAGAGAGATAATGGGAACTGCAGATGCTGGAGAACCCAAGATAACAAAGTGTGAAGCTGAGTGAAGCTGGATCTCCGCCTATCTTCTCCTCTATCCATCTTCGGTCCACCTCCTCCTCTCTCCCTATTTATTTCAGAACTCTCTCCCCATCCCCCTCTCTGATGAAGGGTCCAGGCCCAAAACATCAGCTTTTGTGCTCCTGAGATGCTGCTTGGCCTGCTGTGTTCATCCAGCTTCACACTTTGTAATCAATGTTCTAGGGAACACAGGTTCAAATCTTGCCACAGCAGATAATGAGATTTTAATTCAATAAAAACAAATCTGGATATAAAATTCAAATGATGACCATGTAACCATTGTCAATTATTGCAAAAACCCATCTGGTTCACTCATGCCCTTTAAGGAAGGAAACTACCATCCTCACCTTGTCTGACCTACATGTGGCTCCAGACCCACAGCAAAGAGATTGACTCTTAACTGCCCTCTGGGCAATAAATGCCTAGCTGGTGATGCCCTTTTTCTGTGAATGAATTAAAAGAAAACTGTGGCAGGTGTAAGTACATATATGGGAGTCTTTGGTTGGTGGTGAACATCTTTATCACTGAAATTGCCAATCTGCATGGGTATCGAACTCTTTTCTTCCAACAATGACACAGGTGGCTGCCAGAGTCATGCCAAGTGGGACTTCTGCTACCTGTGGAGATGGCTGGCATGAGCGTTTCAAGAATGTTGGTGGTGCAGCCAGGTAAAGGAACAACCCAATTCCCTGCTGTTGAACAGTTCAGGGTGCTCTATTAAGCATCTTCAACTCTATTTGGACATTCTCATCCTTCACTGCATCTGCTAGGCAGTCATTCAGTATTCTATAAAGAAACCAAATTCTCCCTTTTGGCTTCTTGGACTCAAAACCTCAGCTGTAATGATATCAGGTACTGCAGACCCCAAAGCCTTTGTCAGTACATCAATGATCAGCTGCGGACTTCTCTGAACATCATTGCTTCTTGTATTTCCCAATGGGCTTCCCTGTACAGATGTCGCAAAAACCACTTACTTGTTTTTGAGTCAAGAGACATCATAACCAGATGTAGTGTCCTCAATGCAGTCTTTAATCATGGCTTTTTTCTGAAACTGCGTAGCTGTCTACTCATTAGTGAGTAGAATATTCAACCAGGAGTATTGCTTTCTTCCTCCATAGCATCAAGAGAACTCACATAGGGAGTCTGCCTGGCTTTAGCCTAAAGGTCTGATTCCATCTGCCAATATCTGACCCTCCAATGATCTCAGAGCAGCTTCAGCCTCTTTCATGAACATTTCAACTCATCCACCATCTATTCCATCTCGGCCACAGCCTTTCAACCTAGTCTACTATGACTTTGATGCTGGTGTTGGGAGCCCTGCTAATTGCTCCAGTAATGTAACATGAGATTTGAACATATGGGAGACCCAAAGATCATGAAGCAGGAATTCTTTATTCCACTGCATGTTCATTTCCATCTCTGGGAAGTAAAAAATACAAGTTAATTTTTTTTCACGAACACTACACTGGTCTGACTGAAAGATCAGGCATTCGTTTACATGAGTTAGTCACTGTCAATTTTGGCATAGTGGATGGGCAGTGAAGAGCAACTAGCATTTTCTACATGCATTGGAAGCCCTATATCAACATTTGAAACAACCTCTTACCCTAGTTAGATAGTATAAGTCTTCTATAATCTTAATTGTACTCTATTCTCAATTCTTAGTCATGTGGCTGGGCTTAACCAGCATTTTGGAGATTGAAGATGAGAGGGCCACCGGATGGTTCAGGCAGAAAGTGCTGGGTGTGGTACACCTAATTAACAATTAATAATCATCATTAGTTAATTGACTGTTACTAACTGGTGGGCACTAAATCCCTCTATCACAATGGTTCATGCCCTTCCTGCTTTCAGGCTCAACAGTGGGAATCCTGTCACTGCCAACAAACGCAGCCCTCGTCTGGGGTTTGAAAATCCCATGAGATATTTCAATTTCAATACATTAGCACCACCAAAAGTAATTAAAGATAAGTGAAATTTATCAAAACTAAAACTTTAATGACTTCCAACGATATTTTTTGAACAGGTACAATCTCCAAACTTAGTCTGATTATCTAAATGCTGCATCAATGTTGAAGTAAAATTGAAGAAATTGTACCAATGACCAAAATATATTTACAGAACAAAATCCGGACATTATATTAATTCAAATCAATGAATGCAGTGACAAAAAGAAATGAAGTAATTATTATGTGGTGATTTTTGCAACATTAGCTTTTGAATATTTAGTGGCTCATCATTCCATTTTCAGTGCAATTAAGTTGTAAAAGAAGTATAGACAAAAGAAGTATAACCATTAATTTCACAGCAATCTTGGCAAAATATCAATGAAGTGTCTTTTCAAATTTGGACCCAGGACATCTTGCCATAGCATTTTCACTGGGTTATCTAAGGAGCATTTCAACATTGTTTGTTGAGGTCTTTTTGGTGATGAATTGCTTAAGTTTTGTGAAGAATTACAGTGCCGCCTCTACAGCATAAAAATAACAATTAAGAAATTTGCCATGTTAGCCTGCCTATATTTTAGGGAACAGGTATGATCCTTAATAAATAAGACAAATTTCCAGAGGATAAAATGCACTTCTTAAGGTGATGATGATTCTGAGGGAGTAAGAGGTTTTTGAGTGAGTGATAATGGGAACTGCAGATGCTGGAGAATGCAAGATAATAAAATATGAGGCTGGATGAACACAGCAGGCCCAGCAGCATCTCAGGAGCACAAAAGCTGACGTTTTGGGCCTAGACCCTTCATCAGAGAGGGGGATGGGGTGAGGGTTCTGGAATAAATAGGGAGAGAGGGGGAGGCGGAACGAAGATGGAGAGAAAAGAAGATAGGTGGAGAGGAGAGTATAGGTGGGGAGGTAGGGAGGGGATAGGTCAGCCCAGGGAAGACAGACAGGTCAAGGAGGTGGGATGAGGTTAGTAGGTAGGAGATGGAGGTGCGGCTAGGGGTGGGAGGAAGGGATGGGTGAGAGGAAGAACAGGTTAGGGAAGCAGAGACAGGTTGGACTGGCTTTGGGATGCAGTGGGTGGAGGGGAAGAGCTGGGCTGGTTGTGTGGTGCAGTGGGGGGAGGGGACGAACTGAGCTGGTTTTGGGATGCGGTGGGGGAAGGGGAGATTTTGAAACTGGTGAAGTCCACATTGATACCATTGGGCTGCAGGGTTCCCAAGCGGAATATGAGTTGCTGTTCCTGCAACCTTTGGGTGGCATCATTGTGGCACTGCAGGAGGCCCATGATGGACATGTCATCTAAAGAATGGGAGGGGGAGTGGAAATGGTTTGCGACTGGGAGGTGCAGTTGTTTATTGCGAACCGAGCGGAGGTGTTCTGCAAAACGGTCCCCAAGCATCCGCTTGGTTTCCCCAGTGTAGAGGTAGCCACACCGGGTACAATGGATGCAGTATACCACATTGGCAGATGTGCAGGTGAACCTCTGCTTAATGTGGAAAGTCATCTTGGGGCCTGGGATAGGGGTGAGGGAGGAGGTGTGGGGGCAAGTGTAGCATTTCCTGCGGTTGCAGGGGAAGGTGCCGGGTGTGGTGGGGTTGGAGGGCAGTGTGGAGCGAACAAGGGAGTCACAGAGAGAGTGGTCTCTCCAGAAAGCAGACAAGGGGGAGGATGGAAAAATGTCTTGGGTGGTGGGGTCGGATTGTAGGTGGCGGAAGAGTCGGAGGATGATGCGTTGTATCCGGAGGTTGGTGGGGTGGTGTGTGAGAACGAGGGGGATCCTCTTTGGGCGGTTGTGGCGGGGGCGGGGTGTGAGGGATGTGTTGCGGGAAATGCAGGAGACGCGGTCAAGGGCGTTCTCGACCACTGTGGGGGGAAAGTTGCGGTCCTTGAAGAACTTAGACATCTGGGATGTGCGGGAGTGGAATGCCTCGTCCTGGGAGCAGATGCGGCGGAGGCGGAGGAATTGGGAATAGGGGATGGAATTTTTGCAGGAGGGTGGGTGGGAGGAGGTGTATTCTAGGTAGCTGTGGGAGTCGGTGGGCTTGAAATGGACGTCAGTTACAAGCTGGTTGCCTGAGATGGAGACTGAGAGGTCCAGGAAGGTGAGGGATGTGCTGGAGACGGCCCAGGTGAACTGAAGTTTGGGGTGGAAGTTGTTGGTGAAGTGTTTGAGCCTGTTTCAAAAATAATAAAAGTGCAACAATTTTCTGAGATTGGTCCTATTAAAACATTAATAATTATGACCTGTCAGTTTAAAGAATCTGGGCAGCTAAATCTACACAAATATATGTTGGTTAGGTGACACCTGTTGCATTCACGGCATCCTGTTGTGTACCCTTGTAGATTCTTTTACTCAAACTGTTCAGACACACCTCTGAAACAATGAGATTTTAATCTAGACCTTCTGGTTCAGAGGTAGAGGCACTACATTGTGCCACAAAAGCCCTCACCCTTGTTGTATATGCTCTGAAAGGGTTAATACTGGGAAGTGGCATAAACACAGCACCACTCACCATAATGATGTCATGCAGACTTGAGGGCAAAACAGCTCAGAATCTTCAAGGAATGTGACCTGACATCTGGTCTTCCTCAAAGTCTCTAACAATGTCGACCTTATAATAGCAGAAAAAGGCCATTTAGCCCATTGCACCTGTACAACTTTATTAAATGAACATCATTATCTTGTGCTAATCTCTTTTTCTTTTAATCCATGTACCTTTGCACATTTTTTTTTATCCACAAGTCATCCAGTGTCCTCTTTAAATGTTTCAATTAGACCTAACTCCACCACATTCCCAGGCAATGCATTCCATACCCTAACCACTTACTGAATGAAAAAAAAATTCTCACCTCATCCTTGCTTTGTTTGCAGATCACTTTTAAATCATATCTAATTATATTAAAAACCGTGACAATGTAACCAGTAGCTAGTTGCTAACATGCAACAAGTTGTATCGTTTTAACTACAAGAGCGTCTTCTAGTTAGATTAGAAGGTGGGTTTACTGTACCACACCAATCAAAGTAGGCCCTGAAATTTCCCACACTTAAGGGGATGATAGGACCGACCTTGATCATAAGCAGCAACTTGAATAGTATAGTGAGCTGATATGCCCATACAAATACTCTTGTCCATGCTTATTGCTGATCCATGCCAAACACTCACACAGTTATTACAGATTTTAAATATACCTCATGGACACCTGTGTCTAAGTGGGGCATAACTTTAAGAAGCAAAGTATAAATCAATGTAAAACATATTTTTAATACATTTATATCTCACAATGGCAGATATACCTCCAAAAAATATATAACTGATTTTCATTTCTGGCTAGGTATATATTTTTTTGTCTTTGAAATGGAACTAACCTGGCCAATGGTGCAGTGAGCAGACTGCTTGCAATTTTATAGAGACAGCTGCTTTCAATAATTATTCACAGTTTTATCTGCAGCTTTTGCCAAGTCATGGAGCTACCCTAATGGAAATTATACAAATTATGGTCAGCAGGAAAAATTCAAATAATGCATATACTTAAGTTCATTGAGTACCCGCCATAACACAGTTCACCGATTTCTCAGCAACAAACCAAAACAAACAGACCAAACATGCCCAGAAACCATAACCACTCTCCCCTACATCAAAGACATTTCAGAAATGACTACCAGACTACTCAGACCTCTTGGCATCACAGTAGCTCACAAACCCACCAACACACTGAAACAGCAGCAAATGAACTTAAAAGACCTATACAGACAACAAGCAAAATGAACGTCATTTACAAAATACCTTGCAAGAACTGTGACAAACACTACATTGGACAAACAGGCAGAAAGCTAGCCACCAGGACACATGAACATCAACTAGCCACAAAAAGACATGACCCACTATCACTAGTATCCTTACATACAGATGAGGAAGGACACCACTTTGATTGGGACAACACATCCTAGGACAAGCCAAACAGAGACACGCACAAGAATTCCTAGAGGCATGGCATTCCAACCGGAACTCCATCAACAAACACATTGATTTGGACCCATCTACCATCCTCTGAGAAAAAGAACAGGAAATGACATCACCAACCCAAGGAAACCTAAACAGATAAATAGAAAGCGGGACATAACACCAGCGCTTCACCGGAGGCTCACTGATGATGTTATCTAGAATGGTGACGAAACGTCTGAAAATGAACTTTCCAGCTCAGCGAGCAAACTCACATCCATTGCTTTTTTGTTTTATTTGCTCATGGGTGCCAATGGCTAGGCCAGCATTTATTGCCCATCTCTAATTTCCCAGACAGCAGTTAAGAATCACCCACGTTGATGTGGATCTAAAGTCACACATAGTCCAGACTGGGTAAGGATGTCTGATCTCCTTCCTTAAAGGACATTAGTGAATCAGCTGGGGTTTTACAACAGTCAACAATTGTAGCTTGGTTGCCATTAGAACAGCTTTTTTTTCTCCTCGGATTTTTTCACATTGAATACAAATGCAACCATCTGCCATGGGGATCAGGCATTATTGAATTGGATGACAATACATATAATGTGGCAACAATTAGTGATAAACCAGGGGATTGGGAAGTTTTAAAACCAACTAAAGATGACCAACTAACAATGAAGAGGGAGAATCTAAATTATAAAGCAAAACTAGCAAGTAATAACAGATAGTAAATACAGTTTAAATATATAAGAAGCAAGAGCGACATCAAAGTTAACATAGGTGCTTCCAAGAATGAGGTTGGGAAAATACTAATGGGGATCGAAAAAAAAAATAGAGGAGTCTCCATGGTAGGGGATACTAATAGCATTCCAAAAATATTAAATAATCAAAGGACAAAAGGGGACAAGAAATAAACACAATAACAATCACTAGAGACAGAGTGCTGGGAAGCTAATGGAGCTAAAAGCCTATAATTTTCCATAATGTTTTCCCAGATTTTCATTAACTCCAGTTTAGCTGGGGTTCCTTGATGCCATACTTATTGAAATGCTGCCTTGATATAAAGGGCAATTACTTTCATTTCACCTCTGGAGTTCTGTTCTTTTGCCTATGATTGGAGCGAGGCTGCAATAAGGTCAAGATCTGAGAGGTCCTGTTAGAAACTAAACTGAGCATTAGTTAACAGGTTATTATTTTGCAAGTGCCTCTTGTTGGCTCTGTCGACAACACCTTCCATCATTTTACAGATGATCAAAAGTAGACTGAAAGGTCGGTAATTAGCCAGGTCAGATTTGTCCTGTTTTTTGTGTACAGGACATATTTGGACAATCTTCCACATTGTTGGTAGACGCCATTATTGGAACCTCACTAGAACAGTTTAGCTAGGGGTATGGAGCACATATCTATTGCTATAATGTTATCGGGCCCCATAGACTTTGCAGTATCTAGTACCATCAAATATCTCTTGATATTACATGGAGTGAATTGATTTGGTTGAAGACTGGTATCTCTTATACTGGGGATTTCAGGAGGAGGTCGAGATGGATCATCCACTCAGCACATATAGCTGAAGATGGATGCAAATGTTTCAGACTTACCTGTTGCACCAATGTGCTTGGATCCCTCATCATGGAGGATGTGGATATATGGATGTGGAACCTTCTCCTTCTGTTAATTGTTTAATTATCCACCACCATTCATGAATGCAGAACTGCAGAACTTGGATCTGATCAGTTGGTTTCAGGATCATTTGGTTTTGTCTATCACTTGCTGGCTCTGTTGTTCCTCATGCCAATAATCCTGTGTTGTAGCTTCAACTGGTTGATGCCTCATTTTTAGGTTTGCCTAGTGCTGCTCCTAGAATGTCCCCCCCCCCAACACTCTTCATTGAACTAGTGTTGATTTCCTAGATTGATAGTAATGGTAGCGTGGAGATAGACACAGCCATGCGATTACAGATAGTAGTTGAATACTGTTACTGATAAAAGCTAATAGCATCTCTTGGGTGCCCAGTTTTGAGTTAGTGAATCTGCTCTAAGTCTGGCCTTTTTAGCATGGTGGTAGTGCTACACAATATGATGGAGGCCATCCTCAATATGAAGATGGGACTCTATCTTCACAAGGATCATGTGGTAGTCTTGCTTATTGATGCCAGCAAGGACAGACACATCTATGACAGATAGTTTGGCAAGGATAATGTCAAGTAGATATTTTCCCTCTTGTTGGTTCTCTCACTGCCTATCACAGACTCAGTGTGGCAACAACGTCCTTTAGAACTCAACTAGCTTGGTCTGTAGTCGCACTGTGAGCTATGCATGCTGATAGATTTTGACGTCTGCCACCCATGTTCTGTGCCCTTGCCAAACCCCATGCTTTCTCTAAGTAATGTTCAACATGAGAGAGCACTAATTCATCAGATGAGTTGGGTACTGGGGGAGCAGGATAATAAATTGCAATTAGCAAGAGGTTTTCTTTCCCATTGAGGATTCACAGTGCAATTCTGTCCTGAATATATACCACTATACCACCACCCCTGCTGAGTTTGTCCTGCCAGTGGAGCAGGACATAGTCTGTAAGGCATGATTTTGAGAATGTGAATGTAAGTGTGACTATTGCTTGATCAGTTTGTGGAATAGCACTCCATTTTGGCTACAAGCCCCAGATGTTAGTAAGGGGGATTTAGCAGGGTCAACAAGACTGAATTTTCCATTGTCATTTCCAGTTCCTACATCACAATTGGATAGTCCATTCCGTTTCAGGGATTGTTACAATTGAGCAATTAAAAATCAATCATTTTGCTATAGCTTTGGAAACACATGATCAGGAAAAAAAATGACAGAAATCTATCCCTTACAGACATTGCCGAACTAGATGAGATTTTTTACAACAATCAGCAATGGCCAGTAGCACAGTTTATAATTCCAGATTTTATTGAATTCAAATTTCATTATTTACTGCAGTAGGATTCAAACTCATGTCCCCAGAACATTAGCCTGAGGCTTTGCTTTACTTCTCCAGTGATATTACCACAATGTCACCGACTCCTTTTAGCCTTCATCAGGGCCTCAATATCTCACTTCTGCACCCCGACAGTGTAATACTTTAATGTATTTTTTAAAACTCTCTAAGTTAGTAAAAATCAAAAAGACCCTGAGGGACAGAAAATAAAATACAATTGAAAAAGCCAAAAATGTGTAGAACAATCTCAGAAAAAAAGTCTCAAAATGACAAGAAAAAGTTTTGGCAGCAAAATATATTTAGATTTACCTATGCATTTTCAGAGCACATTTTGGGAAATTGTAACCCAAGTAAATTTAAATTTAATTTAGCACTTAATGAGGCATTCAAACCTCCAACAACCTTAGTGCAAATCTCAACTGTAAAGTAAATGATCTTCATTCCAAGGTCACAAGGCCTAATCATGAGAATTTCTGGTGCATTTGCATTAGCACCCTCATTGCCATAATAAAGACCATTAATATTTAAACATTGATGCCTGCATTTCCCGTGCTTCTTTATTTTCTCCAGTATTATCTTCTCTCTTATGCAGAGGAGTGCATTTCCTCTGCTGAGCTGATTTTAGTGAATCTTTGCTACAGAAGAAACCTACAGCTCAATTATCTGTCGCAATTCACCAAGTTATTTAATCACTTAACTAATCTCTGAACCACACCTAAAAGATAGAACTGTTAAAAAGTCCAGATTCCAGCTTCACCACATTCCACATATCCTGCTGACAAAGGTTGTGTCATACCACCCAAAGCCCATCCCAGCCAACACCCACTCAAAGTTTTATTTGAACACTCGGAAAATAAATTATTTTCACTCAATAAATTTATCTGTTTTTTTGAAAATTCCAGTGAACAAAGTTTGAGGGTTGAAGGCAGGACCCTGCAGAGCAACTAATTAAGAGGCTGCATCACCAAGAAGATACTTCAATATTAAGTCACCCTTAAAGACTAGCGTCACCCTGGAAAAACTAGGCGTAAGCAGACATATGTTACAGAGATAATGCCTTTGCCTTGGGCACAACGGTTAGTGGAGGGTGGGAGCTATGGACTACTTTTTAAGAGGAACTCTACTCTCCTTTCTAGGAACCTACAGGGATGTCACCAGGATTTGTCGTTCCCCGTGTGTCAACAGACACTTTCAATGTTTGCAAAATGCCAGCAAGGACAGAATGGGACCCTTAACTGGGCTATCAATTGGCTGAATTATCAGCCCAGTGGACAGTAATGTCACAGAGGTTCCTGCAGCTGCCAATATCTCTTGACAGGAGGAAGGTCTTAGGCTAGAGGTGGGGAACTTTTCTACATTGCAAGGCCACATTTTATTTAACTGAGATCCTATTAGGCCACTTGCTAAGAATTTAACATATACAATAAAATGTCATATTTTTGTTGACATATTTGCTCATTTTAGTTGAAGCCTGCTATTATATGGAGACTTTAAACAAAATAAAAATTCAGCAAAGACACTTAATTATTTGGCAAAGTTGACAACAGAAATAATAATAACTGAAAAACTTAGACCACAAACCATTTAATAACGTTTTTGTGACTGCTTATTGTGAAAAAGGAACTGGGTATTTGGTTCCAACATTGTTGACCGTGGTTTTAATTGATCTTCCAGGTGAATATCTGTCATCTGAGTTCTCAAACATGTTTTAATTTGTGTCACACATGAAAATGTTGATTCACAACAATCGGTTATGCCAAAACAAGACAGCATTTGATGAGCATGTTAACATAAACATGGGTATACAACAGCATTTTCCCATTTTCAATGGGATCCTTCTTGGTGTCAAACAGAGACTTCAGAATATTATGTTCTGAGGGCTCAATCAAATCGATCTATAAGTCATCAGGTGCTTAGGAGATGTCAACCAAGTGTGGTTGCAAAGTTAGTTTCAGTGCAAGGACATATTTCTCAAAACATGCAAACCTTTAATTGTATTCTTCAATCATGGAGCCGAGAACAGTTGTGTACTCTTTCACTTTGTATTTCCTCAATGATTTCGCCTGTATCCTGTTCATTAATTACCTTTGCCAGTTCAGGAAAGTGTTCAGCTGAAAGTTCCGATCGGGTTAGGAGAGTTTTGAAATAGGTCAGCTTTTTGCGAAGTGCATAGACTTTTGGTTATGTTTCATATATAGATTTAGTTTCACCTTGCAAAAAGATTCAGATCAATTTGCTTTGACATTGTATTGCACAAAAATCCATCATTTCTGCAGAAATTCTCTTTTGACAATTCATATGGCTCATTCAGTTCCTCAAAAAATCTTATTATTTGTTTTTGCAAAGATAAAAGTTTTACAAGTATTTGTCCTTGTGACAAGCAGCGCACTTTAGATTGGTATGGCACATCCACACTGAAAGTTTCACCATCAGCTGAGGCATGTTGCAAAATTGGTGATGCCATGATGCATTTGCTCGAATGTAATTTACATTACCTATAACTTTATTTCACATATCTCTTAAAACAGTAGATTGGGCACAGAGATTCTGTTGATGCAAATGACAATAAAAGGAAGTCAAAGTACGTGGATCCGGCAATTCTTCCTGTAGTAACGCAACAAACTGTCCATGTTTTCCTCTGATGGAAGGTGCATTCACTTACTAAATTACATAAATTCAGTCTTGCTTCATGGAATTTTCCTTTGAAGATAGTGAAGATGTCAGTTCCAAATATCCTCACTGTAAGGGTACCCAAAGCCAGTAACTCCTTGTGGCAATGAAAATCCGCAACAATAACATATGTAAAAAATAACACCAGCACTGAGTCACCAATGTCAGTGGATTCATCCGAGGCAATTGAAAAGTAAACATCTTCACTTGGTATATTGCATGAGGTTTTTCTGTTACATTAAGGGCTAATTCATGTTGTTCATTAGTTATAGTCCTTCTTGAAAGAGGTAGTTGTTTATACTCATTAACCTTATCTGAATCTAAACATCCTACAACTTTAACAGTACATTCATTAATGATTTCCACATAACTAAATGGTTTACCCTCTTCTTCCAAATATACATGCTATTTTATAAATTGTTTCAGTGATGTCAGTCCCTCGACCTGATACCATTATAAATACTTGCTGTTGCTGTTGCTGTTGCTTTTGATCTTTTATTTTCTTAAGTACAGACTTTCAGGGTTGCCCTTCCAGTGCAGCATATTTGTGGTCCTTATGAATTACATAATGCTGATATGCATTGTATTTCTTCACTGTTGCAACTATGGCATTACAGACCCAACACATCATTTTATCTTTCACAGCAACAACATAATACCACGATTCCCATTCTTCATTAAATACTCTGTTTTATTCCTTTAATGTTCTGTTCTTAGTTTTTGACTTGACTGAGTTACCAGTAAAGATTTTAAGAACGATACGAAGGTTTAAAGAGGTGGATTTCGTATTTGTGGACAAATAGGCAGAAGGACACAACTATTAGCCCAAAAGGCCACAGATTCCATACCCCTGTATTAGGCACTCCTACAAAACCTTCCACTGCCATATTACTCGACCTCCTCCTTCCCCAGATGTCACAATAAAGTTGGAAAAATTCAGACATCTACTGTGTAATTTTGATATTCATTCATGTGTCAAAGAGATTAAATAAAATATTACCACTGTAATTTACATCCAAAGTATGGATGGACTGGACAATGTATTACCTTATTCCGTGATTAAAAAGATTTGACCAAAGGGAAGATAGGGTTATAATGCCCATACATCTCTGTTAATATCCAGACATCAGTACAATAATTTGCTCCCAATAGGTGAGACATGGTGGAATGGTTCCACATTTCCACCCTACTTGATTGACCAGAGATAGGCACGTTTCAAAGTGAAGGAGTATTTTAACCTTTGAGTCTTGTAACTCACAAGAATAAAGTCCAACTTACTCATAAGTTGATAAAAGGTAATACATGAAAGTGTTCTCACATGACCCATATACACACATACAGACCCATACGCGCACACACAGACCCATACCCACACTTACAGACACGCAAAATCACAAGAAAAGGTGATTACCGAAGAATAGAATAAATACAGTTTGAATTTGCTTATATAACAAGGTGTAGAGCTGGATGAACACAGCAGGCCAGGCAGCATCAGAGGAGCAGGAAGGCTTACGTTTCCGGTCTGGACCCTTCTTCAGAAATGGGGAAGGGAAAAGGGACTCTGAAATAAATAGAGAGAGAGGAAGGTGATGAGGAAAGTGGATAGAGGAGCAGATAGGTGGAGAGAAGTCAGACAGGTCAAGGAGGCAGGATGGAGCCAGTACAGGTGAGTGTAGGTAGGGTGTTGAGATGTGGGTTGGTCAGTGGGTAGGTGGGAGGGAAGACAGACAGGCCAAGGAGGCGGGGCAAGCTGGGCTGGTTTTGGGATGCAGTGGGGGAAGGGGAGATTTTGAAGCTTGTGAAGTCCACATTGAGACCATTGGACTGCAGGCTTCCCAGTCAGAATATGAGGTGCTGTTTAGTTGTAAACCTGTTAAGCCATTGTTGAAGTCATGAAAGGTATTATATACATGCAAATGCTTTCTTTGCATTCTAATATAAACAGTTGGGTTTTAAAAGTCCAGAAATCATTGATAAACTTGATTGCCTCAAGATGGAATCTTGAAACGTTGCAGTCTAGATGTTTCCTTTTTGGTCCAAGGAGGTGCAGGGAGGCAGCTGTTTCTAGGCCTTTCCTATGAATCATACAACTATGGGATAAAAACAGAAAATGCTGAAATTCTGCAGGCCAAGCTACATCTGTGGAGAGAAAAGCAGAGCTAATGTTCCAGTTTGATATTCTTCCATCAGAATCTTTCATCTCATGAAAGGCCATCAACATGAAATATTAAGCCTGTGGATGCTCTCTGACATGCTGAGTACTTTCAGCAACTTCTTTTTGATTTTAAATTTCCAACAACAGCTGTTTTGTTGCTTTTTATTACAGCAGAACATTATGTCCCATGTGGTTTCTCCCAGTTAGGGAAGAATCTTGCCTTTTGCAAATTGTAAGAAAATAGCCTATATGCAATATCATTCAGCACTGCACCAAGAAAATACACATTTAGCAGTGTATACTGGGTCAAGTTCCACGCCAAAATTTTTACCTCAGGATGGCACTTTAATGTAATACTCACAAAGTGCTTCACTACTGGAGATGCCATCTTTTGGTTGAAGCATTTATCTGTGACCCTTATCTGGTGTCCTGGGTTTTATTTATTCTTCAGTCGACATCATTACAAAATAAATAAAAACAGGAAATGCTGGAAATAAACGCAGGCCTAGCAGCATTTGTGATGGCAGAAAGAAAGTTATTGCTGCAAATCAATGATCTTTCATCAAGACTCAGAATTCTAGCATTTCCTGTTAATATTTTGCAATTCCAGCATTTGCACTGAAAGAAAGATAATCTGCTCAATATGACATTACAGTTGAGACTCTGCTGTGTGCAAATTGACCACTGTGCTACTCTCAGCAGTGATAATATAGCATTTCTGAAGAAGGGTCCTGACCTGAAACGTCAACTTTCCTGCTCCTCTGATGCTGCCTAGCTACTGTGTTCTTCCAGCTCCACACTGTATTATCTCTGACTCCAGCATCGGCAGTTCTTACCGTCTCATCATGCTTAATTGTGAAGCTTTTAAGGCATTGTTGAAGTGATGAAAGGCACTACATAAATGCAGAAACGAAAACAATCGAGGAAGGGTCACTGGACCCGAAACGTTAACACTGTTTTCTTCTCCACAGATACTGCCAGACCTGCTGAGCTTTTCAAGCAACATTGTTTTTGCTCCTGATTTACAGCATCCGCAGTTCTTTCGGTTTTATTACATAAATGCTTATGCTTTCATTGTGTTCTAATATATAAATATCTATGCATTACAACTGATTTTAATGTCTGTTTCTACTATATCCTTTACATCACTGAGTCACCCCAACTGAAAAGCATCTCTAGGAATTCAATAAGTTCCAGGAAACCTGGGCACAAGTAGACTAACAGAGAAAATGCTGCAGACACTTAGCAGGTCCAGTGGCAAAAAGGTGGCTAATTATGGTTTGACAATAAAATGACAGTTGGACTTGAGAGCATGGAGTGCAGCAATTTCAGAAAGAAGCAGGTTAAAATGGCTGTCATTCTAATATCTCTGTCCAGATCTACGGCAATGTTCCACCAAAGGTCAAGGAACAATAGCTCATTTTCCACTTAGGCAATTTACGGCAGCTAGGACTCAACATGGAATTTCAGAATTTCAAAGCATGACACATGGCTACAGAAGTCCATTTTTCTTGCATTCTCCAACTTGCCCCACCCCTCCAATAGTTTACTTTCTCAGCCAAGATGATCCATTTTCTCCCACACCTTAATTTTCACCCATTTTACATCTCAATTTCTCTTTCACCACAATTAACAACCATTTTGTCATTTGCACTGGGCCCCTACACATCTGTTCTTCTTCCTCCTCCTCTGACTCTGTCAAAAGTTTGAAAACCGCTATTTTCCAAAAACTTCCAGTTCTGAACAAATCAAACCTCAACTCTGTTTCTCTCTCCACAGGAGCTGCCAGACCTGCTGAGGGTTCCCCAGCATTTTCTGTACAATTTTGTTCATTTTTCCCTTTTTCTTGTCACTCATAGGCTGAATAAAAATAAAGCAGTAGCGTTAGAATTTATTAGGGCTGCATAAGTACTCTAAAACATTGTTCATTAGCTGCTTTAAGTTCAATTGGAATGTATAAAGAAGGGTCAGTTTAAACAATGATCAGATTAGTATGAGTCATTCAATGGGAAGAGCATTCTTGTGATGACTAAGTGATCCAGCAAGTTTGATGCCTTGCCATTCTCTACCCTTTAGGTGGAGTACAACATTGTTTCACAATTTTCAAGCAGTTTCAAAACCAGCCCAGTAAGGACAGGTACAGTTTCACTGATAGTCAAGATTGGGATTTGAACTTGAGCCCAGCTACATCAGTGTCACCTAGGAGTCTCATGTGCTCATTACATTTTTCTTGTTGCAATTTAAAATGTGCTTGGAACTTGTGCATAAAATACTAAGGCTTAGAAACCAACTGTGCAGCACCTGTTCTTTGTATGAGAAACGTGATACAAAATGACATAAATCTGTGCTCAGGTACTATTGAAAGTATATTGCATACCATGTTGAATAGGAGTTGCTCTGTAGTCATTCAGGCATCTGCCTGACACTGATATCAGGCCCATTGTTGATAGAAATTTGGGACCCTGTCCAGTTTCTGGCCTCTTTGTCAAATTGGATTGTGTGACTACATGCAGTGTGAGCTGTGCTGGCTGTGGTCAGTAGACAGCAAACAAGCAAGCAGGACCTACGGACCCCCCAGGTAGAACATGTACCAAACAGATGAATACAACATTTTACAATTCCCTGAATGTGAAACTTGGAAAAATAGAAGCGATCCTCCTGGGGCTATATTTAAATTGCGAACATATGTTGCTCCGATTTCCTGATTGCCCCACGTCACACTCCCACCTTCACATACTGCATTCTGCCTAAGTTGTTGACGTCCCTGTGCCCAGTGAACCGTAATGCATAATATACAATTGGCCTTGGCAGCTTGGCCATTAGTCTCTTAGCTGCAAGCAATAGACATTGCATCTAGAATTGGGCACATTCCAATTCTGAAGCTTAACTATCAATAAACACTGAGGTTGCTTGTAAAACACTCGGGAGGAAGTGCTGTTGGACTGGCAAACAGCCTAACAGTTGCTGGAATTTATAAATGCTAGATAACAAGGGGACTATGTCAAGAAAGCATAATGAATGAGTGATGCATGGTACTCATCATGGATACATGGCTCCGATGCAGTCACAGTGATTAGATTAGACCTGAGTCAAGGCTGTGGATTCAGTTGAATGTATTATCTGGGTTGGCACTTCACTGTATCAGAGATAATGGGAACTGCAGATGCTGGAGATTCCAAGATAATAAAATGTGAGGCTGGATGAACACAGCAGGCCAAGCAGCATCTCAGGAGCACAAAAGCTGACGTTTCGGGCCTAGACCCTTCATCAGAGAGGGGGATGGGGGGAGGGAACTGGAATAAATAGGGAGAGAGGGGGAGGCGGACCGAAGATGGAGAGTAAAGAAGATAGGTGGAGAGGGTGTAGGTGGGGAGGTAGGGAGGGGATAGGTCAGTCCAGGGAAGACGGACAGGTCAAGGAGGTGGGATGAGGTTAGTAGGTAGCTGGGGGTGCGGCTTGGGGTGGGAGGAAGGGATGGGTGAGAGGAAGAACCGGTTAGGGAGGCAGAGACAGGTTGGACTGGTTTTGGGATGCAGTGGGTGGGGGGGAAGAGCTGGGCTGGTTGTGTGGTGCAGTGGGGGGAGGGGATGAACTGGGCTGGTTGAGGGATGCATCCCTCAACCAGCCCAGTTCATCCCCTCCCCCCACTGCACCACACAACCAGCCCAGCTCTTCCCCCCCACCCACTGCATCCCAAAACCAGTCCAACCTGTCTCTGCCTCCCTAACCGGTTCTTCCTCTCACCCATCCCTTCCTCCCACCCCAAGCCGCACCCCCAGCTACCTACTAACCTCATCCCACCTCCTTGACCTGTCCGTCTTCCCTGGACTGACCTATCCCCTCCCTACCTCCCCACCTACACCCTCTCCACCTATCTTCTTTACTCTCCATCTTCGGTCCGCCTCCCCCTCTCTCCCTATTTATTCCAGTTCCCTCCCCCCATCCCCCTCTCTGATGAAGGGTCTAGGCCCGAAACGTCAGCTTTTGTGCTCCTGAGATGCTGCTTGGCCTGCTGTGTTCATCCAGCCTCACATTTTATTATCTTGGCACTTCACTGTAGTCAGGATGTGCCATCTTGAGGATCAGAGCTGCCATCTCAGATGGGAATTAAAGATCCCATAGAGCTTTTGAAAAAATATTTTATTTAAGAATAACAAGAGAGTTCTCTTTGGTGTCCTGTACGATATTTATTTCACAACCTATATCATTGAAGTTATTATATTGCGTTTGTGGGATGTGGAGAATGGCAGCCAATGGGAGGCAATCTGCACGCAGAAGGGAGAAGATGACGGGGAGGGGGTCTCCCAGCAGCTTTAATCAACCTAGGGACTGGGCAATGTGTACTTCAATTTGTGTTTTATAAACAAGATGCTCACAGATCTTCTTTTCTTATTGCAACCAGATCTATTGTGTAAGACCAAACTGAGATGGCAGTGTGAAGGTAACTATGGCCCTGGATTTTTCACATCAGGATCATGCAGCTGTTGATCAGTTGGTAACATTGAGCTGAAATTTATATTTATTTGGCTCAGCTGCATCAAGTTTTTTAGACAATTTTTCACTGCAGGGTTTCCTCATCCTGACTTACCAAAGTCACTGCTTTAATTAGCTTTCTTGCTATGTGGCATTTCTCACATTTGACTTTCACCTGATCTCACCACATGCCATTCACACAATTCACCACACAGCAGATATTGCTCAAAGGTTGCACCATACCCTGTACTTGAGCTATCCTCAAAGCCTTTTTCACACCTGGAATTGCAAAGCAACCCTGTTCATTGATGGACACAGTTGGAACATGGCAGAGAAGGGGAAGATGGCTCAGTGCTTTTCAAGTGGCCACCTGGAGATCCTGATGGACAGAGTGGTATAGAAGAGAGGTATCCTCTTTCTCTAGGAGCAACAGAGGATGCCACATTACTGGATCTTGTCGGTTTGGTCAAGGTTGGTACCCAGCTTCGTGTTGCCTTGAGGCTGGAGGAATGGCCACCAGTGCCAAAAGGAGGCCAATGACTTGTTTCATTCTGCCAAGATAAGTGGTACATTCTTCTCTCTGCCACCTTACATTCTCTCTATCTCTACTACTGCACCCACTACATACCAGGACTCATGTTCTGTTATTCTCACCATTGCATGTAACACTTTCCTTCACTCACTCTCATTTCCACTATCTCCAAGCACCTTGCACAGTGTCCATACTGCCTCCTTGATCCTTCAGTTCACCCCATTACTTTTCCCCCACCCGCACTAGCACTAACAGCCATATGTTCCCTCATTTATTCCACTTGTGTTGCTCATTATAGAAGAGGACAGAACATAACCGGGCAGGGAGAACTTGTATGGGTGGACAGGTGCCCAACATCTGTACAAGTAGAAAATTCTACTTGCAGGTGAAGACTGGGAGCACTCCTGCATGGATGCAGAAACATCCATATCCCACCAAATGGGTTAGTGCCACTGTGACTCTCACTTTAACCCCGCTGTCATTCTTAATGTTTGGACACCTTGTCTAACTGCTAGCTACACGGCCTCCTCTTTCTTTTGTCTTGCTTGCCTTGGTTCTGCTAGATTGCCCACGACCTCTGCAAAAAAACACCCAGCTCCCCCATAAGCCCTATCCTCACCCTCAGAGGATAAGAGTGTTGAAGCCTCAGCAGAAGCATCAGCAAGGCTGCCTCCTGAATCCTGCACCAGCCCAGATTCTCACAACTTGGGAGAAACCATAGACTTAGAGACAGTCGATACACAATTTGGTGAGCAGCTCCACAGCCGTCTGAGGAAAAGACATTCCAGGCCACAGGTGCCCAGAGGACTGACAAAGACCAGGCACCTGATCAGCTTCAAACAAGAGATGACCCTGTTTGAAGTCAGGGATTTCACCCAAATGCATGAGGAGGAACAGGATTAGCAGACAGGCATGTAGGACACAGTGCACCCCAATTCCCAGAAAGCACAGCGGTGCAATGAATCATGCAACTGTGTGTCTGCCTCCATGGACAGGTTGGCAGCTGTCAGCAGAAAGCCGGGTCCAGCATCCTCAGGACCTGCTGGAGATGTACACACCAACATTAAATTGCCCGATTCATTAGTCCCCAGAACCTAGGCATGTAGGCAGGGGTGTGGGATTCTTTGTCCCCAGTCTCTTAATCCTTTTGCAAATCATAACCTTACACCAGTTGTTGTCTAGGTGGTAGTTCTTGGTCAGTTGAAAGGATAATGACACAGGAGTAACGTTAGAGTGAATTGTGTTTGATAGAGATTCTTGGTTGGTTAATGAAGGTGGCTGGTTAACAGAGCGGTGTGTGAATCTAGTGATGCGGTTGTAAGGAATTAGCATGTTCAAGATGTACATTGTGATTCAAGACTTACAACCCTGCAAAAGAAAATGTCTTTTCAGTTTGTGCTTTAATTGGAGACCTGTATTTTTAAACTCTGACCCCTAATTCTAGATTCTAGAATTCAAATCTGGTGTGTAGGCCAGCAACTTTGGCCTGTATGGGGGCTTTCTCTTTAAGAGATGTTGGCTCGTTTTAAATAGTTTGTTAATTTGTGGTGCTAGCCTGGTATGAACTTGAATCCCCTGCTGAGACATGCTGCCACTGAACAGTACATTTAGTGCTAGGCTGCATGACACCATCATTTAAGTTAGCAGGCAGCATGCTGTGTGCATGGTGCTTACATCTCAATGAATGGGCACAATCACCACACATCATAATCCTGTACTTGTTTTCTGAGCTAATCTTGATCTCCCCCATAAAAAGCATTGAATGCATCGCGTGAATTTTTTTAATAGAACAAACTGTAATGATAAGATGAGGAATGTCCCCAGCCCAATTCAGAATGAAAAAAAATTTAGTTTGTCACAAAGCATATTTATCCATTGCACTGCACGTTGTGATTCACAGCTCACAATACATCGCAGAGGGTTTATTTGTATCAGTAATATAAAGGGCCTTTACACTATAAACAATACTGTTGCAGTCCCCGAGTACCAAAATGGACAGCTGGGTAAATTTCCCTCACAGGTTTCTTGTTCTTCTAATGGCTTTAAGGTTATAACCTGCTGTTTTCTAAGTTTGGCCATTGTGTGAATAAGAAGAACTACTGCTATCTGCCGAACCAATCTAGGATCTTATGATGCTTTGCATTTCAACTAACAGCTGTATGAAGCCTCAAATGACGTCCCTTTTAGTGTGATCATTGAGTGATCAACTGTAATAGTTTACTTGTTTATTCAATAATTGTTGATACAAATGAATAAAGCAGAACTGGGTGTATGAGAACAAAGAACATGAAGATTCTATTGAATCAATAATTGAATCTGCTGCAACTCTGAGAATTCAGGTAGTTTTGCAATTGGAATTGTCCACAGTGATTATTTAAGATTTTGATTTTAATACCTGAACATTTAATTTAGGTTCTTTTTCCCATAATAAAATGAAATTTTACATATTTGTCCATGATAACTGCTGTATTAGAACTTGTAGAGATGTTCTGTCCTGTTAACATACTGTAATTCGAAAATGCAATCAATATGACAGAATAGTCAAAAATATTTAGTGATCTCATCACCCATAAATTTTCCAGGCTTAGTGATGGAGTCCCCCAAAAATTAGTAAACTGAACACACAACTTGTTTTCTTTGAAGGCGCTCCCACTTGGAGACACTTGGAAGATGAAAAAAACTGAAGATACTAAAAATCTGAAATAGAAACAGAAAATGCTGGAACTGTAAGGCAGATTTATTAGTATTCGAGAGGAGAAAAGAGACATTGACGTTTTAGATACTTTTCATTGGATTAAGCCACTCCTAAAAAGGATGACCCCTTTACAGAAGTGACTCAAATGAAGATAACACCAATCTCTGCCTAGCTTCCAGAAATGAGGCATTCTATGTATATAAGCACATCTCTGTTTCAGCAGGTGATCTGATGGTGTGCATCTTACAGATAATAAAATTCAAATAAATTTTCAAACCGTTGATGTCCACTATGAATGTATTGACATTTTAAATTGTGTTTTTATAATCCAGTGAAATTATTAATGAACACTTTCTAAATTAAAGAGATTTTTAAAGCATATTAGCTATTGTTGTTTATTGACTTTTCCCTTAATAGATCCAATTAACCAGTTTAAAATCGAGTTCAAATGCAAAACATGTTCCTATTTTTCAGTGCAATCATGACTGGAAGTGTTATCTGAACTATTTTTAATATAACTGACTTACTGACAGGCAGAAGGAGGTACATCTTACATATATAAAGAACCAGGCTACGGCTTGCATTCTGAACAAAAGCTATTGTTGCATCATCCATTTTAAGCTTTTTATTCCTTGGAAGACATGATTTTTCTTTTTGTTGCTTTCTCATTCTGGCTTTTTCTAGAATTGTCAGGCAATATTTATATTAATAAATTAGATAATGTGACAAGGCCTATTTTTACTGTTTATTTTGACCTGCTTTAGTTTTCAGTATCAAAAATGTGGGGCTACAAACTAAAGAAATGAGAATTATTCTTTGGAAAGCTTCAAATAATTTAAAGTTCCTAGTAATACTACCTTGATATTAGTTTTCTATTGCAGTCACATACTCAGCTTGTGGACAATTAAAGAATGACTCTCTCCAGCAGCCATCTTAACACATTCACTTTAATGGATTCCACAAAATCCTGCAAACATTTTGTATCAGAATCTACACTACTTATGTGATTTTTTTTGTTATATTTCTCCAATTTGAAAACTGAATGTTTCAGATCTGAGATGAGCCAGTACTTGCTTGTGACAAATAATAATCTGAATTAAATTTTAGACGTATAAAACAACTGAAGAAAGGAAGATTTTCAAGAGAAAAATAAATGAGGCAACATTTTGTTCTCAGTGGTGGATGAACTGTGCCAGTTATTATTTCACACACAAGCTTTTGCATTGGAACAGGCAGAGAATAGGAATCCATTTTAGCATGGTCCCTTCCACAGGGAATCTGTGAAGAATTATTAATGACACATGCAGAGACTGAAGCGGTCAATTCAAATATTTAACTCAATTTCACATTAGCTCCAGGAAGAAAAATGAGGTTAAGATAGTGAGATAGAAGTCAGAGAAAGAAAATATGTTTTAAAATTGCTTACTTTTTTTAATATCTTCAACAATATTTAAAATCTGAAGAAATTAGACTTTGCAAAATTTAATTTCAGTTAGACAAATAACAATACGTATAGAATAGATATTGTGACAATCTGTTTTGTTTAGAATTGCACGTCCTGGCCTAGCTATTTTTGTATGTATGATGAGCCTCCTTGTGACTACCATGGACTCAGTTATAGTAGAACCAGTTAGTGTAATTAATCCACTTATCATCACGTAGGATAATAAAAACATGTTTTGCACTTAGCTTATTTTTCAACTGGTGAATGTAGTTGTTAAAGGCAAAATTTCATCACTAAACTATAAAAAGTTCATGAAGTTAATAAACACAGTAAACATTTAATCCATAATTTAAAGCATTCATAAAACAAGTAAGTGGTTCATCATTAATTAAGACCTATCAGGCCATATTAACTTATAATAGACAAGGCCTGGTTACCTCTGATGAGTTTGTTGGGCCTATATCATGTAAGTACAGTTTCATATATTTGAACATTGAGTTTCTAGGCAAATACATTCTCATACGACTTCTGAAGGACAAGGAAGTTTGAATGTTAACTTCCTGACTTTCATATTTAAGTGTCCATGTGCAAGCACTGCAAATTACTATATAATTTATACCTTAATAACAGTCAATACTGTTAGTCTCACAGTTAATTTTACAGAAAAATCTATCCTGTGAATAATTCATTTTCTAGGTAGGCATCCAAGCTATGGTTTTGCTAAGGCAGAACTAAAAGTATACAAAAATGCCTCCTTGCTGTACTCACTTGTGAAAATTCAGTGTGAGGTGAGATTTCTTTACTGCCAGCTATAGCTGGTCAACTTCTCTTTTATTTACATACTTATTAAGACTTGCAGTACAAGAAACCACCTTTTTATTCTTACTGAGTGACAGAATTCATTGGTAGACAAACAGGAGACTGGAAGAACACAGCAAAACCAAGCAGCATCTGGAGGAAAGGAGCAGTCAACGTCTTGGGTATTACGCTTTGTAGCAATCTCTTGGCTGCTAAAACAGATTGCAAACTTGGCTGAACAGCACGGGATGCTGGGTACATTGGCCAAGTGAAACTCTGAATTCACAAAACCCACACACCAGACACAGTGCAAACACAGCAGCCAGGTGCAAATGATAGAAGCATAATGTAAAAGGCAACAGTAAGCCTGCACTGGTACCCCCAACAATTTATCCACTGAACAAAGGACAGCCTAGGCAGACAGGCACTGGGCCCTGCTACACAAAGAAACTTGACATTAGCAAGCCATCTAAATGATTGACTCTTGTTTCAAACTATTAAGTGTATCTCTTTGATTAGTCAGAACTACAGAGTTCCAGAAAGCCATCTAGAAGGTATAAAAACAGCTCACTTGGAACCTTTCCTGGAACTGCTCTTGGAAGCGTCTGAGGCCTTTTGAGGAAACCAGCATGGCAAGACACAGAGACCAGCTGACCATCCAGAGACGGGGGAGAAAGCAACTTTGGAGACTCAGAGACAGTGCCACTGAGAGAGCAACTGCGTAAATTTACAAGAGACTTAGGAAGTATTGTAACTGTAAGCAGCCAGTTAGGATTGCGGACTGTTCTGAGGAAGGGTCACCGAACCCATAACTTTAACTCTGATTCTTTTTCTTCACAGATGCTGCAAGACCTGCTGAGCTTTTCCAGCAATTTCTGCTTTTGTGAGGGATAGTATGTCCAGTATTAAAAATTATTGTAATTTTGTTTCTAATAGAGTGGGAATATCTTACTTTGGTACTGGCTTGTGTTCATATTGATTTGACCGATGTGGTTTTGTGGGGCACCTGGGCAAATCATTCATTACATTCTGGTCAGACTTGTTTGCAACTTGTTTGAAGAGGAACCAAACAAGACCTTCAGAGATAATAGTGTGGAGCTGGAGGAACACAACAGGCCAGGCAGCAACCTCAACCAATGTTTTTTCTCTACCTTATGTGACCCTCTGATGCTGCCTGGCCTGCTGTGTTCCTCCAGCTCTGCACTGTGATATCTCTGACTCCAGCATTTGCAGTTCTTGCCATCTCTGAGTGACTATAACACATTCTACAGGGCTGGATGCGAGGGTAGGGAGAGCTGCAGACAAAGAGAGTCGGGGGAGAGGTGGAGGCAGAATGGTGGTGATAGGTGGACACTGGTAGTAGGTGCGACCTTGTTGGTCAATGGGAGTGATGAGTGTGGCTGGTGGTTGGAAGGGATGGTCAGAAAGTGGAATGGAAGGGAGGAGGCAGGGCTGGAACGGGAGCTGGGGGATGGATAGGAAGCTTATTTGAAATTGGAGAACTCAATCTTGAGTCCTCTGGGCTGTAGGCTGCCCAGGTGGAACATAAGGTGTTAGAACATAGAACATAGAACAATACAGCGCAGAACAGGCTCTTTGGCCCTCGATGTTCTTCACATTTGTGTTCTGAGTCACTGTGACACTGGAGGAGGCTGAGAATGGACATGTCAGAGGGTGAGTGAGCAGGATGTTAGGTTGGCCATTACAGGCCGAGCGAAGATGTTCGGTGAAAATGTCACCTAGCCTATGTTTGGTCTCATTGACGTGGAGGAGACCACATCAGGAGCACCGGGTACGATAGACTAGGCTGAAGGAGATGCAGGTGAAGCTATGTCTCACTTGGAAGGGCTGTTTAGGGCCCTGAATGGAGGTAAGGGAGGTGGTGTGTGGGCAGGTGTTAAATCTTTTAGGTTACTGGGAAGGTACTGGGCGGGTTGGAGTGGTTGGTGGGGAGTGTGCCGTGAACATTGGCCTGGTGATTTCTGGAGTAGCCAGGCAGTAGAAAAAAACTAAGATAACAAAGTGTCAAGCTGGATGAACACAGCAGGCCAAGCAGCATCTTAGGAGCACTCACCTTTACTGGCTCCATCCCCACCTGTTTGACCTGTCTGTCTTCTCTCCAACTATCTTCTCCTCTATCCATCTTCTATCTGCCTCCCCCTATCTCCCAATTTATTTCAGAATCCCCTTCCCCTCCCCCATATCTGAAGAAGGGTCGGGCCCAAAACATCAGCTTTTCTGCTCCTAAGATGCTGCCTGGCCTGTGTTCATCCAGCTCCACACCTTGTAATCTCACATTCTCCAGAATCTGCAGTTCCCATTGTTTCGAGTAGAAAAAACTACTCTGGTAACACATGAATGTGTTTCAGTGCATGTGAAGGCATTTCTACTGCCCCTGCCTATAAAATAAATCTAAACACTGCCTGTTTGTATTAGTTCTGAAGTTTGTACAAACAAGTCTTCAGTTGTACATGGAAAGAAGTTTGTTGCCCTTTCGGTAAACACCGTTCAGAGTCTTTCTGTAAAACAATTACATTGCATACAAAATACTCCTTCCTACTATTGATTTTGTTTTCCTTTACTTTTTCTGTTGTGTCTGGTTGATCATAATCACATCTACGCTGATTGTTATTAATGCACCTTTAGCTGTGTATTGGTGTCAGTGACACTATTGTACCTCCAATAATGGGTAGGCCCATTCAGTTAAAGATCTAGTTTCCTTTCAGAGAATTCTAATTTCTGAAAACTAAGAGTCATTATTCTTAATGTTTATGCATTTGGTTTATGCATCTGGACTTGGTTGAGTTCATCCATTTGCATTGATTAAAAATAACTAGTGTGCTCTGAATTGCTGCTGCTGACTGCTAGGCCATGATCATTGTTCAAACTTGTCTTTGATGCCCTCTTGTGTTTGAAAATAGAAATTGCTTGAGCACTCAAACTTGAAACCTATGGAAAATGACATCACAGATATAACAAAAGTATGGAGCTGGATGAACACAGCAGGCCAAGCAGCATCTCAGGAGCACGAAAGCTGACGTTTCGGGCCTAGACCCTTCATCAGAGACATCATCAAATGACATTGCCGTTGCTTCCAGCTTTCACCTTTCTCTTGCCATCTTATAGCCCATCTTCAATCTCCCACTCCATTTGTCAACTTTTCTGTCTTCGTTATCAAGAAATATTCAGTATTTGCCCACAGGCTCCTACAACCAAAAACCAAAAGAACTGCAGATGCTGTAAATCGGAAACAAAAGCAGAGGTTGCTGGAAAAGCTCAACAGGTCTGGCAGCATCTGTGAAGAACTGGAGTTCTGAGGAAGGGTCACCAGACCCAAAACGTTAAATGTGATTTCTCTTCACAGATGCATTTATTTATTGTCACGTGTACCTAAGTACAGTGGTAAGCTTTGTTTATGAGCAATACAGATAGATTATAGTAAGCAAGGATATATAGATCATAGGGTAAAAAAAACTTAAGCAGAGGTTTTCAGGTTACATCACACAGAGTGTACATTAGGAAAGATCAACATTAGCAAGATCAGCATTATTTGAAGTTCCAGAGTCCATTCATCGGTCTAATAACTGCCGGGAAGAAGCTGCTCCTGAGCCTGCTGGTGTGTATGTTCAAACTTCTATATCTTCTGCCCGACAGAAGAGGTTATAGGAGATTATTACCAGTGCTCAATGGGTTCTTGATGATGTTGGCAGCCTTTCCTTGGCAACAAGCTTGTTAAATGGGGCCCATGGATGGAGGTAGTTGGAACTGCAGATGCTGGAGAATCTGAGATAACAAGGTGTCGAGTGGATTAGCACAGCAGGCCAAGCAGCATCAGAGGAGCAGGAAGGCTGATGTTTCAGGCCTGATTTCTGAAGATTTCCTGCTCCTCTGATGCTGCTTGGCCTGCTGTGTCCATCCAGCTTTATACATTGTTATCCCATGGATGGAGGGCTGGCTTCTGTGATGGTCTGGGCTGCGCACACCGCTTTCTGTAGTTTCTTACATTCCTGAGCAAATCAGTTGTCATATCAGACTGTTATGCACCTGGACAGTATTCTTTCAGTGGTGCATCTGCAAAAGTTGCAACGGTCATCATGGACATGCCAAATTTCCCAAGCTGCCTGAGGAAGAAGAGGTATTGCCATACCAGAAGAGGCGTTGTTGTGCCAGATGCTGCCAGACCTGCTGAGCTGTTCCAGTACCTTGTGTTTTTGTGGCTTCCACAACTACTTTGACTACACTTTCCCAAACCATGTACCTTATAAGAGCAGCATTCTATTTTCCCAGTTTCTCAATTCTGTTTTATCAGTCCTGATGTTGTGACATTCTATTGTAGCATTTTTGATGTGTTTCTTTTTCCTTAACCAGGGATTCCCGCTCAGCTTGGTTTACATTTCCATTTCATAAACTTTCGCTGTCGCCTATTCCCCTCTTACCTGGAGCCACAATAAGTTTGGTTTGTCTTCATCTTGCACCCTCCCAGCCTGTTTATTCAACAGATCATCCACCACCATATCTGCTATTTACAGTTTAATTGAACCACCAGATATACTTTCTCCTTTCCTCATCTTTCAGCATTTCAAAGGAATTATTCCCTCCACAACACTCTTGTCCACTTCTTAATTTTCCCACACCTGACCTCCAAAAGCACATTTTCATGCTAGTGAGATCCAACACCTTCACCTCCTCCCTTCTCACAGTCCAAGGCTCCAAACATTTCTTATGAGTTAAACATCTTTTACTTTGGTTAATTTACTACAGCCAAGTTAGATGGGGTGACCTAGTTCTTGTTCTTGCCCAACTCCTCCACTGAATAAAACAAAGTTTAACATAAAAATGGGAGGTTATATTGCCAATTATATATTAAACAGTATATAGTACAGTATCAGAAACATGTCAGCCAGGTTCCTCCTTAAGTAATAAATGAGGAACTACGATATTGCACGTAATCAGAGGTAATAGGAACTGCAGATGCTGGAGAATCTGACAGAACAAGGTGTAGAGCTGGATGAACACAGCAGGCCAAGCAGCATCTTAGGAGCAGGAAAGCTGACACTTCGGGCCTAGACCCTTCTCCAGAATAATCATTTTTCTGATGAAGGGTCTAGGCCCGAAACGTCAGCTCTCCTCCTCTCTAGATTGAATGTAATGCTTACTTGAGCAGAGGCCACACATACACGTACACCACCCTCTCTCTGAAGCTCAGAAACAAAATTAAAACTCTTCAGTGTTATCTTAAAATTACATTAACCAAGTAACATTTAAACTCAGGACAAAATATTGATCTGCAGCCAGTCATTTTGCACACAAGCTGTTGATTCTGGGGTGTCTCCCTGCATCAGTGAGGCCTGGCTGAAACTGATTTCTGGATATAATTGTTTAGATTTTGAATTTTCCAGTTGGTTTCCAACTCATATAGTTTTATGAGGGGATTTCAGAGCAAAAAAATGAGGCTGTTGCTCCAGACGAGTTATGTAAGAACCTGTATCCAAATCCAATAACTTTGTTAAACCCATAAAGTGGGTGATGTGATCTTCATCTGAAAGTATTGTTGGCTCAGTAACTTCAGTTAAGCAACTTGTGTTCTTTGTAAATGTAACATTTTGTCCTGCTATCCATCTCCTATGTTTTGCAAAGATTTTATTTCCAACCAGTTGATATTCTCAATTAATATTTTAGATAACCTATCTCATTACAATTTGTACTTCTTTCAATTTAGAATACTGTATTTTCTGATTAAAATGCAGTTTCCTTTAGATTAAGAAATCTCGCAACACAAAAGTTATATTCCAACAGGTTTATTTGAAAACATAAGCATTTGGAGCCAGTGTCATGAGAGAGGTGGAATCATTCACAGAATTTATAAGTAAAAGATCAAAGGGTCATACCACTGATGAGGATGTATTAAGCAAACCTAAGATGCTGTTAAATCTTTAATCAGTTAGAAGGTTTTAATTGATCAACATGGATATGTACATCCCAAATTTCTTTCAAGTCACTGCTCTGAGAGAAGCAAAGGTTTTATCAATGTAAAAAAGAGGTGACATTTTAGGTTAGACAAGGCATGTTAGGTGTGAGAATTTGTTTAGAATCAGTTTGTGTTCTGGTTTTTGGTCAGACTGGTTTTATTTCTAAAGTAGGGATTTACAAAAGTTGTGTGTGTGTGTGTGAGAGAGAGAGAGAGTATGTGTGTGTGTGAGAGCGTGTTTGTGTATGTGTGTGAGAGAGAGATTGTGTGTGTGTGTGTGTGTGTGTGTGTGTGTGAGACAGTGAGTGTGTTTGAGAAATAGAGTGTGTGTGAGAGATAATGATTAGTGTGTGTGTGAGAGAGAGATAATGATTTGTGTGTGTGTGTGAAAGATAATGATTTGTGTGTGCGTGTGAGAGTGCGTACATGTGTGTGCATGAGAGTGAGATTGTGTGTGAGAGATAGTGTGTGTGTGTGTACGTGTGAGATAGTTATAGAATCCCTACAGTGTGGAAACAGGCCCTTCGGCCCAACAAGTCCACACCGAACCTCAGAGCATGCCACTTAGGCCCATCCCCCTATAACCCACTTAATCTACACATCCCTGAACACTAGGGCAATTTAGCATGGCCAATCCACCTAGCCTGCACATCTCTGGATTGTGGGAGGAAGCTGGAGCACCAGGAGGAAACCCACGCAGACACGGGCAGAATGTGCAAACTCCTCACAGATAGTCGCCCAAAGGTGGAATCGAACCTGGGTCCCAGGCGCTGTGAGGTAGCAGTGCTAACCACTGTGCCACCATGCCGAAAGTCTTCCCACGGTTGGAATATCCAGTGTGGGCACTCCTAGCATGCCACTTCAGCATGCTTGATTGAATTCCGACCTTTAAGTATCCATCTTACCATCACTCTGCCTGTCTTTAGTTGCCTACAGTTCCTTTGAAGCTCAATATAAATTTGAGGAACTGTGTCTCACTTTTTTATAGTCTTCTGGACTCATTGAGTCCAGCAGTTTCAGAGGCATAACCTCTCTCATTTTGTTTATATTTCCCTTGCTGGCTTGGCTTCTTCATTTGTTGCATTATTGACTCTCCACTGAACATTCTCCTAGAGATGCATTTCAAGATAAACATCATTTACCAGAGAAAGACCATCAACTTGGTGAAAAACACTCATCTTTGCTCAAATCATAACTGTTTTCTGGTGCAAGAATCTGCTGATGAGGCTATTTACTGCACGTCCCTAATTTCCCCTGAGTGCAGGTGGTGAGCCATCTTCTTAAACCACTGCATTCTACACAGTGGAGGTGTACTCACTGTCTAATTAACGTGGCAATTTCAGGACCTTAACCCTGCAACAGTGAAGCAACGACAGTATATTTTCAAGTTAGGACGTTATGTGACTTGGTGGGAACCTGTTTGAATTATCTCATTTTTGTCTGAGAGAGGATATACTGACCACAATAAATCAACATTTCCTGTTCTGCACATCACACACTATTGCTGACATAATCTCTTATAAACTCAGAGAAATCCACTGCAAAGGGGTTAACCAGTGAACCAAAGAAGAGTGCATCGTGACTTACGGAGTACAAGTAAGCAAGACTGGTTGTTTGTGGTGCATGGAAAGGAAAAACATTGCTTGTCAGAGAGTGAGGTTGCAGGTTCTCCAGTTGAGTGTGTTGGTGATCTGTTTTACAGTCACTCACTCTGCTTTCAGCTCCTGTGATACCGGAAAGACAGCCAAAGATGTAAGGGCTGTCTAGGCTTCTGTAAAGGTCTTACTGCAGTAAAAAAACTGGTGTGTCATACTGGAGATGGATGTATCACATAGGTTTTTACTGAACTTGTCAGAACTGTTATCTCTGTTTTATTATTTATTAATAACTGTATTGAATCAGAGCGCTTTGTTCGTGGTACAGCAGGAATTAAGACCTTGATAATGCTGTCTCTTAGGATTGTGCAGAGATGTTTCTAACATATATAAGAAGCTGTGTAATACTTCTGTTTCTATTTTTTTCCCCAAATTCAGATGAATCAGGGTACTCCCATAAAGCAACTAACTTTGATACAAAGCAGGGATTAAAGTTGGGACCTTCCATGTGTCTGTGGATACTCACTGAGATGATAATTTGACGGATCTACAAACAAAAATTATTCCAGTGCCTCCATTCAATCAAGAATGATTGCATCCACTGGAAGCTATTTAGCATCTAAATAGTTTATTTTTAAACATATCATCTGACTTAATCTAAATGTATCCTGGAAGATACTTTACTAGCTGGAAACTTGTGATGGTATACAGTTAGCATATGAAAAATGTTTATATGGACCAAAACATTTACCTAGAGACCCATTGGAAGCAAGGGGCAAGAGTCAATATTCAGTGGGAAATTCAAAAGCACATTCCACATTTACCTGTAAGGGATGTGTGAGAAATTGTAATGTTGTTCAATTTCTGTTCTGTTAGTTAAAGCTCAAACATTACTATTTTGCACCACTTTCTTGTTTTGCCCATTTTTAGTCACTGGGTGGCAAGTTACCTTTTAAATTGATAATGAACAAGAAGAAATTACAAGGATCAATAGGGAATATTTGTGGAATGGTTGATCATTTGCAGCAAAGTTTCTTCGGCAATATTATTTTTGGGAATGGATGTGGAGGAGTGTTGATTGCGGGGTGGGGGGGAACATGTTGACAGGAAATGTGGCTGTTTTACATACCGGTGTTACCTGAATGAATTTGAGAAAATGGGCATTCTTAACAGTGATGTAAGCAACTTAGTGCTGTATTGGAATCGTTCAAAGGATCTGAACTCTTTATCTTGTTCTTTTTGCAGGTCTGCAAAGCAGAGCACACCATGATCATTTTGCAAACCTTGGTTGGTGAGTGCATAAGGAAGAGTCCCATGTAGTCTAGGTATTTGAATTGCATCTTCAGGATGCCATCAGATAGTTTGATTACATAAATGATAGTCAGCTGACATCAACTGTAATGCTCTTAATCTTTATTGGATGGAGCTTTGACGTGCCACAACCAGGGGCAAAGATATGATGGAATGTGGGCTGCCACCAAGTGGAAGTACCATTGTAGCTCCTTAGACATGTTCATGTCTGCCAGAATATGTTTTTGTGATGGCACACCTGCCATACATTTTTGAAATGGAAAGCATTACAGCACATAAATATCTTTGGGTGGTGCCTGGATTGCCACGTTTGTGCATTGAAGATCCCTTGCACTTTTTCAAAGCCCCGCAGCTACAAACCCAAGTAGTCTGACTGAAAACAACATGGCAAAGTTGACATAATTCCTGTTTGTGCACTTGTGAGCTGCTGACTTGCTGACTATAAAACCCTGTAATAGAGCCCTGGAAGGATCTGAGAGCAACAAATTGAGGATGATGATAACCTTTGGGTCTATCAAAAAGCTGGTCTTCTACCAGACTGCAGAATGGTAGTATCAAAATCAAATTCAGATGATTCATCAGTGGTCCATGAACAAAGAAATTATACAAGTTCACGTGTGGTGCTGTTTATTTTTTGAGTGTTTGAATATAAAGATAACCAATGCGCTGCTTGTTTTAAACAAGATAAAAGATTAGTTTATTACACAACTATTGATGAATGTTAGTTAAGTAAAAAGTAATGAAGTTATTAATTTAATGTAGATAGAAAGGCTTATAGCTAGTAAAGGTAAAACCTACAATGAAGGTAAAAATGAAATTGATTTCTACTATTATTGCAGGCTTGAATTGTTCAAAGATTCTGATTCTGGCACTGAATGTTTGGCTCTTAATAGCCTGTTCAGTACATTAATCCTGGGATGCCTTCCCTTGTGTCCTTGTTGAAAAGCATTTGGTGTCTCAAAATGTTTCCTTCATAATGTTCAGATGATTCGCCTCAAAATGGAAATATCCACATTGATTTACCATAATCAAACTAAATGGCTGCAAATGTTAATTTTGGTGAATCATTGTTCTCAAAAGCAAATATGCTGGAATTCCATTTAATGTCCCCCTGTCTCCTGTTCAACATTATAGACATTTCTGAGTTTTCACATTTTTAGAGAGCTCAATAGATATTTTTGGAATCCTTGAATTCTTTATTCCCTTCATCATAATGGGGATTAATTTGGGGAAATTTGCTGATGTACCATAACACTGTTGTCTCAGTGTCAATAGCAGCTCCTTAAGTACTAAGTTAATTTGTATCTGCATGCAGCAAGACCTGAACAATTACTTGGGCTGATAAACATTATTTGTGCCACAGAAATGTCAGGCAACTTTTTTGTTAACAGTTGAGAAACTAACTATTTCCTTTTGGGATTCAACAGTATTTTTCTTTGACTCCCACAATTAAGGTGTCAGGGTTATCATTGGGGAAAAATTTAACTGGATCTGCCCCATAAACCCATTCAGTGCAGGAGCAGTGTGCTAGGCAAATACACATTTTTTAAAAAAAATGTTTGCTGCCACATTTCAGGATTTAAAAGTCACAAAAGCAATTTTACTGAGGAAAAGTAAGTGAGAGTGTAGTGTGCCATGTGGTTGAGGAAGAGTAGGGTTTTAGATAGGCAATTAAGGTAGGTTGGGGCTTGGTTTAGGTCGGGCCAGACCTGGCAGGGTTAGGTTGAGCCATAGCTACAGGGTCAGGTTGGGCAAGACAAAAACATAAGTAACTGGAAAAACTCAGCAGATTTGGCAGCATCTGTGGAGAGAAAGCAGATTTAATGTTTCAGGTCCCATGACCCTTGGGGCATAGACATTGGATTTGGGTCTACACTGGGGAGGGGATGAAACGCAGACTGCTTTGCCAAATACCTACTGTCACAATAATGCAAAAATAACCCCAAGCTTCCGGTTGCATGCCACTTCAACACACCACCATCGACACTGGCCAACATCTCTGTCTCAGGCTGGCAGCAGTACTCCAGCAAAGCTCAGCACAAGCTGGATGAACAGGATCTCATTTTCCACTTGGACACTGTGCAGCCTTCAGGGCTCAATATCGAATTCAATAATTTTAGGGCCTGAGCACTTTTTCCCATGTCCTTTCCCCAAACCCAACATATCAAGCCATATTATCACGAGTTGCTACCACAAATAACCCATTGCCAGCTACTAATGGTTCCTGTGTCCTAAACAGTTCTTTATCCATATCAGTACACTATCCCCAAACCTGAAGTGCTTTAATTTTACATGCTAATCATTTATATGGTTCCAAAAGCTTTCTGAAAATCCACGTAAATCACATTAACTAGCTCCCTTTTATCAACTCTCCTAGTTACATCTCAAAAAACTCAAGTAGATGGCAAGCATGATTTCCCTTTTGTAAATCCATGCTGACACTTACTGATCCCAAAACTTACTTTTCCTCTTTTACTTTTGGACCTCTAACTCCTGAAATATGGCAGCAAAAGCTTTAAGAAAAAAGGCTTATGTCAGTAGAATTCTCCCTGGTTTCCTCCACTGAATGCACCTGGGACAGGCCAGACAATCAGGGTGTATGGCAAGTTTGGTAAAATCACAACTCATGGCAAATTGGCTGTTAACAAGGCATTTAACAAGCAATAATGAATGTCATTTGGGAACTTGCTGCGTGGCTGGAATCTCTCCACATTACTAATAAAACTGTACAAGGTCAGGTTTTCGTGTTTAATTCACAGCAACAAGATGGGCATTAAGTAACACATTACTGCGCGGAAAAGGTAAAGTTTTATCGGATAAAAGCTTCACTCATTTTTGTACCACCATTAATTCTGTTACAGAGGATTGTGGGTTCAACACTTAAGCACATAACCTAGCTGCAGCATAGTTGAGGAAGCACTGCATTGTCAGAAATGCAATCTTCTAGAAGAGAAATCACACCACACTTCCCGCTATTTATTCATGTGGATATGAACAATCTAACGGCATACTTAAACAGTGAGAACTTCTCTCAATGTTCTGGGCAACATTCATGCTTTATCCACAACAAAAGAAACAGATTGTCTAATCACTCATTTATTTACTGTTTGTGGAGTCTTGGAGTATATAAATTGACTGCAATGTCTGCCAACATAACATTTCAAAAATAATACATTTTATCATAAAGCATACTAGCATGTCCTTAAGATGTGATAAACCTCCATGTGTAAAAAACGTACAAGTTTAAAAATGACTTTAACATCTCATAAAATTGCCATATTTTAGTTAGAATGCTTTAAAACATACATTGTTTTAAGTGAAGAACAAGTTCTGTAAAATTTGCTGTAAGAATCTGAGCTACAAAAAAATATGTTCTATTAATTTTGCACCATCATTATCAGCTTCAGTGGTAATTGTTATCACAGTTCCTCCTTCTTGTGATGTTAGCACAGTAAAAATGCTGTCTGCCAATGCATTGTGGTTGTGAGTGTTGCATTTATCTGCAATCTCTTGCCAATTTTCCAATGTACAGTTAACGTCATTAAGGATAGTTTGCTGCATAGCATCTAAATAAGTAAATTATTACAATAAGAGAGTAGTTTTAAGCATTTTCCCACAACATTGATATCACTATTAGATTTACTCCATTATCATAAGAGGAAATTAATAGAAATCTGGATCTCATTATTCTGACTGAATTTGTACAGTCAACAGAATTTTCATCCATGGAATGTCTCTGATATCTTTCTAAAATTCTCAATGCATAACGTCTAAATTAGGTAAAACCTCACTATCCACATATTGTCCTTCAAGAAAAGTCATTCATTCATCACATTGAACTTTTATGACATTCAGTAGCTCTCTTCCCAAAGCAGTGAATTCAAAATCTTTGTACCTATTTACCAATGTTTCCATGACTTATCTTATTCTCCTCTGTGCCTTCATCTAGCCTTGCATTCAATGCTTTAATCAGCATTACTCTAATATCAGCCTACTGCACATCCTTATCCTGAAATTTGTCATGGTGGTGGATCTTTGATCTGCCTATTCCCTAGAAGGTATATTCTGCTTCATCTGAACCAAGCTGTTTGGTAGGTTGTGGGCCATTGTGGACAAATCCATCGCTATGTTCCCCATATAAAGAGCGTATATCAGAAGTTGTAAAGTCCTGTCCTTCCCTTGTTGAGGAAGATCCAATCTGAGGTGGAGATGAAAAGAATGTACTTTCTCCTTCCCATTTGGACCCTTCGATATCCTCTCACAGAACAGCTGCCACTGGTGGGTTCTAGTAGGCACTACGGCTTTTTCTAGTTATATATGGAACAGTCAGTATAAGATTTCTGGCCTTGGATATGTGTAAACTTGAAAATCTCAGGCATAGATGTCTGAATGCATAATTCCCTGAAAGTGTCATACTAAACCAATAAAGCCATAAAATATGGCAATAGCATCTGGATTTTATAAACAGAACTTGGAGAATGAGAATAAAGAAGTGATTATAACTTGACAAAAATTATTGTTTTTGATGATTTTTTAGGGAAACATCTTTATCATTCCATTTGACTCTCACCTGCAAGGACTATGTCTTTTTAATTTTGTGTTTTTTAAGACTGTGGACTGAAATGAGAAAGAATAGTTTTAAGCCCTTAAATAGGCTGAGGTACAACAGTTTTATAAAGATCACTACATGTTTTGAAAAGCAAGTAGCCTGATACCCATGGCAAGCATGTAAAAACTGTTTAGAAGAACGGCAGGAGATCTAATTAAGGTATAAAAGATGCTAAGGGGGTTTGACAAAGTAGATGCAGAGAGGTTGTTTCCTCTGTTCTGGAGAAGGATCACTGGGCTTGAAACATTTATTTTGCTGCCAGACCTACTGAGATTTCCCAGCAATTTCTTTTTGTTTTCTTACTTCCAGCATCCAGTTTTTTTTACTGGAGAGAATGTCTGTCTTGTGGGGCAATCTAGAATTGGGGTAACAAATTTAAAACAGAGTTGAGGAGAAATTACTTCTCTCAAAGGGTCGTAAATCTGTGGAATTCACTACCCCAGAGCATGGTGGATAATGGAACATTGAATAAATTTAAGAAGGAAAGAGGCTGGTTTTTAAATTAGCAATGGGTTGAAGTGTCGTGGTGAATGGGCATGAAAGTGGATTTGAGGCCGACATGAAATCGGCCATAATTGTACTGAATGGTGAAGGAGGCTTGAGGCACTGAATTGCCTACTCCTGCTCCTAGTTCTTATACCCTTATGTTGTGTAATTATTCTAAAATCTTTAACTTTTGTGATGAATTAGGAAGTAGTAAGGCTAGATTTCCATTGTACTACCCAAGTAAGTTGTGAAGTTCTGACATTATATTATTTCTATCAAAGATGGTCTATATCCAGTTCTGTAATATTGCCTTGCTGTACTCAAACTCACCAAAGTGATGCAAATGTCTGTCATTTTCAGACTCAACTATTCCAATTGTTTTCTTCACTGGTCTCTTATCTTATAAGCCAACAATAAGCTGATCAAGCTAACAAACTTAAGCTGATCAATAACTCTGCTGCTATATTCTGACTTATATCATGTCTGGCGCACCAAACACCCTCCTTTTGCTTATACAAAAGAAAATTACTGCATGTACCGGAATTCTGAAATCTGAACAAAAAAAAAGCTTGAAAAACTCAGCAGGTCAGATTACATCTAAGGAAAAAAAAAGAACTAAATGGGCAGGATTTTCCAACAAGTAGCAATCACAATCCATTCCTTCTCTTTTACGTCGTGAAACAGCTTCACATTTCTGATCGGAAATTCCAGTTGGGACTACCTTAGAAATATGGAGTAGTACTTTTATTCTAACATAATTGTCAGGACATTTGAGGGATGGCAAACAATGCATCCTTTTTCAAAAAGTCTGTTGTCATATTTTGTGACTTAAAGGTCCAGCATCACAGGCAGTTTTTATGAAAAGTAAATACAAGAGATAAATATGAGATTTGAATGCTGGGAAGGCAGGTTGTCAGGTAAAAGATGGAGTTTTTAGGATAAGTCAGGGTGGTGGGTGAAATCTGATCTGATGGGGATATCTGTGTTTGTCTTTGCTCGGGGCATAGGGGTGGCTTGGGGGTCACAGATCCCAAGGAATTGGGGTATGGGTGCTAGGTCAGCTGGCAGGGGACACTGGGTCCCAGTGGTAGAGGGGTGATGTAAGGTCAGGGTCTTGGGGGTGTAAAGGTTCTGGGGAAGGTATAGTTATTGTTGTGTATATTAAGTTGGCGGGACATTTGAATTGTTGCTTAGGACTTAGACTAGGTATTTAATAGTCCAACCTTTTCTAGGTAACTACTTACTTAACGGAGCGGAACCCTCTGAATTCTCCAATTTGAATGATTCAAACATTCCCTAATTCTTAGATATTGTCCCATGAAGTGTGTTGGAATATTTTAATTTGATAGAGTAGTTAAATGAATCTAGCTGTCTGCTTACCTTGACCTGAATCACATATTTCTTTCAGAAGATGGAATCCAGTTTCCTCATGATCATTTGAAATCAGCCACAGTACAGCAATCCCAGTTGAGAGAACTGCTGGCTTTCCGTTCCATTCATGAGTCAGACACTGAATTAACTCAGCGTTTGGGCACTTGTTCAACAAGAATAAATAATCATCTTACAGGAAGATAATCAAAAAATAAGAAATTAGAAAGGGTCAATGCAAGACAGACTGATTGCACAGCAAACTGGATGCTAAACCAACATGTGACAGAATGTATCACAAAGATAACACCATTTTGTACCATTGCCCAAGATAAATTGCATTCTCTTAATTATTTTGCAAAAGGAGGCAGTCTCAACACAGGTTTAAAGAAAAGATTGCATAAAACTTTTGAAGCAGAAGAAATGTGAATGTGTAGAGAACAGGAGATTGGTTTTGATTTGCTTTACCATCAAATTGGCACGAACAAAATTAATTGGACTACCATTGCCTGTGCTAAAAACTTCTTTTTCTCTAATACTTTGGCAAGCAATCACTCTTTTCAATACATTGAGGTTCAAAATCATACAGATTAGGCAAGGAGGTCAGCTTCTCCTGAGGAATTTGGGCATAAAAACTATGAATTTATCTGCGAATTTATCTCAATGGCTCTGTCCTTTTATACAGACTGTTTAAATTCGTATGTGGAATTGGAAAGACTATGGATAATTGCCTTGGATGGATCGCTCACCTGTGTCTGAAGAGCAAGTTCTTCCACTGCTCTAGTAAATTCAAGCTTTCACATAAGCGTTGTTATAAGTCACAACAAATCATGTGGAAAAGACCCAACACCTCCACATTAGAAAGGAAGTTCAATGCAATTAAGATCAATGGCCTCATTTTAATATTGGCCTGCTGGTGATTGTGGCACGCTTCCCTGAATTCTTCTTTGAACCCGGGTTGAACCCTGGGCTTAATGGCCGAAGGGGGAATATGACAGGCTCTGAGGTTAAAGATTGGTTGAATACAATTCTGCTGCTTACGATGGCTCACAGCACCTTTTCAATGCCCAATGTATCAGATGTATGTGTAGTATGACCATGAAAGCACAGTGGAAGTGCCACACAACACAACTCCTTATTGGTCCCTTCCAACCTGTCATTGACCCAGCCTAGCAACAATGGCCTTCAGGATTGGTGCTACCAAGCTACCTGCTGTTGGGACAGGACATGTCCAGGGATGATGATGGTATTTGGGATACAATCTATAGGTCTGATTCCATGAGTATGACAATGTAAGGCTGATGCTTAATTAGGCTGAGGCACAACTCTCCCAATTTTGGCCCAAGCCCCAACATTGTTTTGGAGGACTTTATAGAGTTGAAAAGGCCAGATTTTCTTTTGTCATTTTCAGCACTTACATTGATGCCACGTGGTCTGTACAATTTCATTCTTTATTGAACTTTTTGCAGCATATTGGCTTGATAGGCCATTTAGTAGGTATTTAAGAACGCACAATGCTGTGGGTCTGATATCACAAATAGACCAGATCAGATAAACAGGGTAAATTTACTCCCCCGAGATAAAATGGTGATGCAGTTGTGTTTTATAACAATGGTTTTATGGTCACCATTACTGACACTGGCTTTTAATTTCGGGTTTATTCACTGAATTCAAATACTGCTACTGCCATGGTGGGATTTGAATACATGTCTCTATGCCACTGGATTGCTCATCCTGTGCCTCAACGCCACTGCCTCCTCCACTGTCATACTTACTCTGCCACGTTCTTGCCCATTCTGATACTTGTTATAATGCAGTTCTGGCAGGTACCACAAAGTGAAAAATAAGACTTGAAATCTCTGCTCCCAGACTGCCTCTAGTCAAAAGTTTTAAAGAATCAAACAGGTATGACTGAGACCAATTAAATGCAAAGATTTATACCGATAAAATTTAAGACTATGAGAGTTTTCAGTAGACTACATTTCTGTTTAAAGCTAAGCAATAGAGAGAAGAGATTCTTTAATAATTAACCACGCAAAAAACTTTCCATTTAAATTCTTATTCCAATATTAATCACATTTACTAAACTATAACTAAATCTCTTCTCAAGTTCTTACCCAAGCTGAACTTCTTGCAGTCATGAATATATGCCATTGCTCCAGAAATCTGCCCACACATGCACATGCACAGAGCAGCTTTCTTGGGCACATTACATTTATCATAGACAATCTGAGCCAGGCCCATGCATGTGTCCATTCTCCGTAGTTCAGTATCGCCATAATTGTAAATCAAGTCTCCCAATTCTTCACAACATGTTACTCTAGAGATGACAAGAGAAGGAAAACATTTTGTCAAAGATCAAAAGGGTTTTCAATAAAGGAACAAAATATACTCCATTTGTTATACCTAAAATGAGCTATCAATTATTAGTTTTTAAGAGGTGAAATTCAACAACACGTTCATAACAGCAGATCAGAAGCTGACTCTACAACCTACCCGACTTCAACAGAAAAGAAAATTTGCTGTGGGAGTTATTCTGCGTTCATTCATTTTGCATTAACCTCACTGAAAACTGCATATTACCCCTTGCTTTCTGCTTAGTTTAGCATATTTTTGAATATTGTGAAGATAAGTTAACCAGTGTGCATTATCTTTGAAGTTGCAAGTCATGAATAGCTTCAATGTGCCGAATACACAGGCAAGCTATCAGATACCAGAGATATTTAAATGATAATATCACCCAGAATTTCAAACTGAATTGTTATTATGCTGCATGATTTATCATATAAACAGTGCAGTATTTTCTCCAGAAAGCTTTGATTGATGCAATGGAAATTTTCAGCTCCAAAACATAACAATATTAGAACAAAAATATGGAGCACCCAAATTAGCTGTCTATTACATGTTCCCTTGAAGTGAACAAAAATGAAAATTGGGCAGTGTACAATAGATAGTATTTTGCTACAGTTGGACTTAAATTCATCCTACCTCCTCACCTCACTGTATTAAGCAATTGGATGAAGGCAGCAGTAAAATAGAGACCTTAATTTTTACCATGTCATAGGGTCTGTTGAAATAACAAGCTATCAGATTCTCTGATTCTACTTCTTTCCATTGCATTTCCACATTACTTCTTCTTGGTTCAGATGCACGGGCTACGAGCTGCACCTGTCCCTCTTCCTGGCTGTTTATCTGGAGTCTACAGCACATTATTTGAATCAGCCCCTGAAATGAAGGTTGACCTAACCCCACATCCCTGGCCCTGCTGAATTTCTCACAAAGGTATTGTGTTATCCTAGATACTCCACAATTCCCTTTTAATACCAATACTGGAGATTCAGTTACCTTACTACTCCCTAGTGGTCAGCTTATTGACAAATGGCTGGGTACACTGAATACATCCATGGACAGTGGAATAGGAAAGGCTGGCAGAATAAAGTTGCCTCAATTATGTTTTACCTTTTGCCTCCCTGATTACATCAATGTTTTATTGTTAGGTTCTTTAAAATGCTAAGTTATGCAGGGCACAAGAAATAACAATAATGTTTGCAGTCTTAGAAGTGCTATAGTGCAGGCCACCCTTCCCCCAACTCCCTTGTGAAGTCTAGACAATAGAGACTCTGCTTCAGGACATGAAAAATTGAAGCTATTATCACTCTAACAACTACATGGAGTGTATTACATCTCCTGAGCGCTTGTCCCAGAATATCTCACTACTGTTAGACACAAAACAAAACTGGTGATGCTGGAATCCAAGGCAGACAAACAGGAGGCTGGAAGAACACAGCAGGCTAGGCAGCATCTGAAGGAAAGGAGCAGCCAATGTTTTGGGTGTTAATCGAGTGTTGCCTGGCTTGCTCTGTTCCTCTAGCCTCCTGTCCATCTACCTACCTCACTACTGTCATGAGCCAAGAAGAATATTCAGATTAGCCGCAACAACTATATAAGCATGATAAGCAGTAGTTTCAAATAATTTTCTTAAAGACCCTAAGAAGTTGCAAATTTTGGTTTGAATTTCCTGGGAATTTGGCTATTTCAATCATCTGAACAGAGGAAGTCTGATTAGAAAAGAATTTTAGTATAATTGTTCAGGTTATCTGGAATTGTGTCCACCTTTGTAACATGTTGTGGGAAGGACTCTTGTTAACACAAACCATCTGTATGTAATCATAAAACTCAAACAAAAGTAGGCTGAATGAGGGAAGCTAGTTCCTGCTAATCAGTGGCACTGATTTGGTTTGTTGCATTCTGAATTCTGATGTGGAATGGTAGTTAATATACATGCTCTTCATTTTTAGGGTCATTATTCAGGCTAGAACAATGGAATAAAATAGTTCCTTCCTAAGCTGACTCACAATCTCATATTAAGTTACTGTCAGTTTGCAGTATAAATATATATTTAGTTTAGTTTTTTTTTAAAGTTCTAGTTTCTTTTTTGAAATCAACCTTTTTAGTCATGTTATCACACAGGTCTGGACAGGTGGAACTTGAACCTGGACTTCCTGATCCAAGTTTTTTTTATCATTCATTCATTTGATGTGAGCTCTGTTGGCAAGGACAACATTGATTGCCCAGTCCTTTGAGAAGGTGCTGGTTAGCCATCTTCTTGAACGACTGTGGTCATGTAATGTAGATACACCAACTGTGCTGAAAAAGAGAGAATTCTAGGATTTTGACCTAGGAACCGGGAAGGAACTAACTAACAGGAAACAGACAGTAGGCATAAATGGTCATTTTCTGCTTGGTAAGATGAAATGAGTGGTGTGCGACCGAACTCAGTGCTGCCACCTCAACGTTTTACAAAATATGTAAATTACTTGGATGAAGGGACCAAAGGTATGAATGTTAAATCTGCTGATAACACACGCATAGGTTGGGAAGTGAGTTGTGAAGACAGAACAAGGACGCTGAAGAGGGATTTGGATAGGTTAAGTGAGCAAAGATATGGCAAATGAGAAATTGTCCATTTTGGCAGGAAGAGTAAAAAGGAAGCATTTTATCTATACGGTGAGAGATTGGAGACCTCTGTAATGCAGAGGGATCTGGGCATTCTTGTGTGCATGAATCACAAAAGATTAGTATGCAAAAAAAAGCAATTAAGAAAGATAATAGAATGTTCATTACAAGGGTTATTTTCTTTATTCATAGCATGTGGGTGATATTGGCTGGGCCAGCATCTATTGCCCATCTCTAGGTGCCCCTGAGAAGGTGGAGGTGAGCTGCACCTTGAATCATTGAAATCCATTTGCTGTAGGTACACTTACTATGCCACCAGGGAGGGAGTTCCAAAATTGTGATCCAGTGGTGCTGAAGGAAATTAGTAACCTATTTCCAAGTCAGGGGAACTTGCCCGTCATGGGGTTCCCACTTATTTGCTGCCCTTCTCCTTCTAGATCGCATTGAGTGTAGGTTTGGAAGATATTGTCTAAGAAGCCTTAGTAAATTTCTTCCGTGCACTTGTAGATGGTAGACACTGTAGCAACTGAGCATCAATGGTTGAAGGAGTGAATGTTTGAACGAAAACTGTACAAAGCACTAGTTCGATCATACCTGGAATATTTTGAAGCATTTTACTCCCCTTCTCTAAGGAGAGATATACTGGCATTGGAGGCAATCATGAGAAAGCTCACTAGCTGATCTAGGAATGAAGAGCTTTTCTTACAATGTGAAGGTGAGTAGGTTCAGCCTGTGCTCATTGGAGTTTAGAAAAATAAGAGACAACTTATCAAAACATCTAAGATTCTTGGAGGGTTTGACTGGTAGATACTGAGAAGCTGTTTCCTGTTGTGGGAGATCTAGGTCCAGAGGACATATTTTCAGAATAAGGGTGTTGCCCATTTAGGGCAGAGATGAGGAGGAATTTCTTCTATTCAAGGGTAGTAAATCTGTGGAATTCTTTACTGCATAGGGCTATAGTGGCTGGATCATTAAGTTTATTCAAGGGTGAAATTGACAGATTTTTAAATCAGTGAGGGAATTAAGGGTAAATAGGGAAAGGCAGGAAAGTGGAACTGAGGATTATCAAATCAGCCATGATCTCGTTGAATGGCAAAGCAGACTCAATAGGCTTAATGACCTACTTCTGCTCTGACATCTTACGGAGAATTTTCCTCAAATTTCCATTGACTTCAATTTTACTTTCAGCTTTGGAGGAGGCCGAGAAGGGATTTGCCAGGATGTTGCCAACTATGGAAGGTTTGAGTTATAAAGAAACGCTAAATAGCCTGGGGCTCTTTTGACTGGAGGATAAGAGGTTGAGAGGTGACTGTACTGAATTTTATAAAATCATGAGAGGTATAGACAGGGGTAATGTTAGGTGTCTTTTCCCTAGGATGGGGGATTTCAATACCAGAGGGCATACTTTTAAGGTGAGAAGACAGATTTAAAAAAGACATGACAGGCAATTTTTTTTTACAAGGGAGGGTAGTTCATGGGTGGAATGAATATGCTAAGCATGTGGTGGATGTGGGCACAATTACAACATTTAAAAGACTTTTCAATGAGGACATGAATAGGAAAGATTTGGAGGGATGTGGGCCAGAAGCAGACAAGTGGGATTAGTTTACTTCAGAAATAAGTTTGACATAGACCGGTCAGACTAAAGGATCTGTTATATGACTCTGTGACAGTCATTTTCAATTTACTTCTTGAATTCAGCTCTTTTATTCATGTTTGGCCCCAATGAGGGCTGACACTCTAACACAGTGACATTGAGCAAAGAGCATGTTATTGTTGTGTAACTGTCATTTGAAAGTACTTACGAAACACCATCCTTCACTCTACTGATGATCAAGAATAGATTTACAGCACAGTCACTGGTAGTTTTTTGTGAACAGGATCAATGTGGATAATTTGATGAGATCAAAATAAACAGGAGAGCAGGTGTAAGTGAGAAGTAAGACGTCTCTGTTTCCTGTTTTACAATATAGGTCAACATTCTATTTGCCTTCCTAATCACTTGCTGCATTGGGTGCCAACTTTTTGTGATTCATGTACAAGGAAATTCCATTGTGCTACAATGTTTTGCAGTATCTCTCTATTAAAATAACATTCTGCTTTGATAATCGCTGTTGAAGTGGTCAACCTTATATTATATTTCATCTCCTGATTTTTTGCCATTTACTTAACTTATGTATCTCCTTTTACCAACTCTTTGAGTTGATTGTTAACTCCTGAGTCAGGAGTACAAAATCAGAAACATTCACAACGTCATTAACTCAATGTAGCAGAAGATATCCCAGATGTCCCGATTTTCTTAGTACTGAACGTAGAGGGTAAGTACTGATGAGTCAGGTTCTCCACCCCTGGAAACAGCACAGAGCGGGGTACAGGGGCTGCCTGATGTGAAATGAGCTTTGTGAAGGCCATGCCTTGGCAACTCAGGGCTTCATTTCAGTTCTAAAAAGACAATAAAACATAAACAAAACAGGTTTGTAGCCCTCACTCCCTATAGGCTTTCCATGTCTCAATCATGTTAGCATATGTCCCTTTTCCACCTATTGCCCTTCGTACCCTTCAAACCAAACTATACCTGTCTACTACACCCCCTGGCCTCTCTAACTTTCATGCCAATCTATGCCCTTTTAAATACTCTTCATGATCCTTTCTAGCTTCTAAGCCAAATGAATACAACTCATGCCAATGAAATGAATCCTCCCCCTGCCCTAATCCACCCCATCCTTACACCTCCATATCAATTCTGTCTACTGTTGGTGGATTTCAGGAGCCATGCTGAGATGGAATAAATTTGTCCTTTGAAAATATCAATGTTTTAAAAACCCCTTATTAATTAAAAACACTATTATATTTAAATTCCTTCAAGTAATTAAACACATGTGGAAATAACCATTTCATTCAAGTGTTTTAAACCCTTGTGAAAATGCATATTGGTATTCATAGCTCCATACAAAGACTTGGAGTTGCCAATCAGTCTGTGAGTTCACATGTTTCCTATTGTGGTAATGCTAGGTTACGGATTCACTAACGTTTTTGCCATCCCAGAAGAGAAGACTGGAACTGTCTGCACCCATCTGTCCTTTTACATTTGTGGCTGCCTCTGAACAATGGATATGTAAACTACAAACTTATTTCCCTATGTCAAATGTGAATGGGAACACATTTACCTGCTGGAAAACCATGACAGGCCATGTCTGTCAGCATCAGTAACCAGCTGACAACAAATACAAATGGCACTCACTTGACTCTTGATTAATGTTTTGTCTGGGTATCGACACTACTTCCTGCTTCACCACAGGAATTCCTTACAGGTCCTCCTTTTATACCCTGAACAAGTTCCATTACCTATAATGGACCTGGTTCTTGGTCAATTCAAAACAGATTTTCTGAAGTTGGGCTTAGGGTGACAGGAAGTTGCTTGAGTCTTGTGGACCTGATTCCAGAGTAAACCTGGTTCAATTCACTTCTTGCCTCACTGAAGTCACCTCCCCACCAATGGATTTTTGGTCCTTTGGATTGACCATTGTCATTCTCTACCATCATCCTAAACAATACACTGATCATTGTCTTCAAAATGTTCCTCTCTGACACATGATCTTCTTGGCCCACCTCATTCCAAGAACCAGGAAAAACTTTTCTTGTTGGGCTAAAATCATACTGCTGTAGGAAAGTTTTCTGAATGCAGTCTAGGAACATGTGCCCTCAATACAACTTACACTACCAGTATCCCAATCTACATTTGGGTCATTGTGTGTCTTCCTTTATAAACACTGTATAATACTGACATCCCTCTGTAATTTCCCTATAGATTTGTTCCTCTACAGTCTTCCCTTTAGTTTATAGACCACACTGAGCAATGTCTCTGCATCTTTCTGTTCCATAGCACTAGCCTGATTTTATCACTGAATCCTCTGAACATCCTCTTCCTACAACACTACAATGCTCCCCTTAACCAGTACTGCCCTGCTTCCACCTTTCCAGAACAGCTAGTACCCAAGAGTATTTAATATTCAGTCTTGGCCTTCCTTGAGCCAGGTCTTCGTTATTACCACAATATCATATTTTGCACAAAGCAATCTGTGCCTGTGACTCCTGAATCTTATTGATTGGACTTATTTACTATACACATAACATAGAGATGTTTACTAACCCTCATTTAGACTTCATTACTTCTTTCTATCATCCCTACTCTAACTTCAACTATTAACTTGCTTTTCTCTCTGCTAGTGCTATCGATCTCTCCAAATATTTTGTGAATCCTGTTATTATTTTCTAATCTCTCTTGTTTCTGCCACTCCTGCCAAGTCACATTACTGCCCTTAAAGCCGCAACAGCAAAACTCCCTGCAAGGAAGTCAGTTCCAACTCTGTTCAGGTACAACCTGCCCAGCTTGTACAGGTACCATATTCCCCACAACTAGGTCCAGTGTCCCCAGCATTTAAATGCTTCCCTCCTGTAGCATCTTTCCAGCCATGCATTAATCTGCCTGTTTCTGTAGTCACTTGCACATGTAACCTACAGATATACTACATTTTAGGTCCTGCATCATTATTTTCTACCTATCTTCATTGATTCTGGTTGCAGGGCTACATGTCCCTTCCTACCAAAGACATTGGTACCAACATGGATCATGACACCTCAAATGTATGCCTACCCTTACAAAATATGACCAGTAACTCGCTGTATAACTTTCAGCCTTATTGATGTGACTCCAGCTACCACCTGAATTCTGAAACCTGGAACTCAAGCTTCTGGCAGCACTTTCTATACATATGGCCATTTAGGACGTCAGTAGGCTCCTTGTCTTCACGCACATTACACTCAATGAGTTGCATGCCATGCCTTAACTTTATTTTCCTTATACTAACCTTGCTCTGCTTTGGATTATTTATATTACTTCACTGAATTGCCCTGATGTAGCTGTATTTCTAGTCTTTCTCAGTTAAATCCAAGTAAAAACTATTCATGTGAAGATAATGTGCTTTCTACGGTAATTTAAAGATTGTTCCTCACTGCAGTTTCTTCACAGCCAGTGAACTTACTGAAGAAGAGTAGAAGGAAAAAGCACCTCCTCTCCACCCAGCAAACTATACTTCTTGCAGTAAACATTTATTTAAAGTATCTCCTCCCCCAGCAACAAATTCCAACGTTAAATCAAATTCCCAGACATACTCAGCCGCTGTCTCACATTGGTGAAGTCTACTTCATGCTGACCTAATATTTCATTACTTTAATTCTATTTTCCCACATTTTTACGTCTTTGGTTTATGAAATTAGTTTGCTCAGCACTCATGCTACTAGATTCCCTACATGAATCAAAATTCCCATTGCTAATACAAAATAGTTCTCTAAATGTGTTCAATCATTTTGGTGTTTACTGCTGTTTCAATTCATTTTAAGATAAATCAAATATCATCTTCATGATTGACATAAAAGCAGAAAATATGCATTCTGTTCAGTGTTGCTCTGTTTTATATATGCTCTCGGGCCAGTAATTTTCCTAGTGGTTTCCTGCAGTCTCTATGCTCTATATTCTTTCCAAACTTGTTGCAACCTTGCTCCATCAAAATGTTTCAGTGAACGGTTGCAAAATAGGATATTTTCAGATACAAAATTTTCATCTCCAGGTCACATTTCTGCTTATCCGTGGAATACGTAACTATCTTCCTTATGCCTTGTACAGTAATAGAACATAGAACATAGAACAGTACAGCACATAATTCTACTAAGTTTAGAATATTACCTCTGTTGTATTACCCAGTGAATGACCAGGTCCAGTCGGTTTTGCTTCAGTGCACATTCTACTCCCTCCAAGGACATTTTTGCTTTAGGTGAATGTCTGACAGCAGAAAAAGAGCTCATTACAGCTTCAAAGAATTGCAGGAGAGGAGAAATATGCCCTTCATATTCTGTGACAGCTGAGGGAGAAAATTATTATTACAGTTGGTCAAAGTACAAAATACACCTTCATACACAATTGTTGTGCATTTTAGACGACCTATCTTTAATAAATTCACTATGTTTAACAGAGCAAGAATAAAGATGTTTGCAAGTTGCTCATTAGCTCTGAATCTCATTTTTTCCATTATGACAGCCTGTTAGATGAGCCAAATAATTCCTCAAATTGAAGGGAAAAAGTGAGACAAATCTTTCATATATAGAAAATTCCATTTAAATTTGACATTTTATGTTGCTTTATTTCAATATTATTCAGACAATGGGCCCCTTATTATCATTCAGAATTGCCAAATTTGGTTTAAGTCATTTTCCGTCAGGCTGTGTCACCCAATCTGCACCATTTTGGAATGGATCTAGGAACTTCCCTCACTGAGATTGTGGGCTCCAAAGCTCAGAGTTCTGAAAGCTTGGATACAGAGGTGCTGAGTAGAGGCTGTTTTCATCAATGTCATAAGAGTTCTAAGATATTCAGTCACATTCCCATTGTCCTCGTGCCACCACAGCTCTCTCACTCACTGCTAGGGTTTGGGAAAGTGAAGCAGCGAGCAGCAAAGTCAGGGAACAGGGGTTTCATGAGAGGATGAGTTTAGGAGTGGCAGAGGCTGCAAGTTAGAGGATCGGAAGCTTAAGGATATGTTAAGGATTGGCACAGGCTTCAGTTTGGAGGGCCAGTAGAAATCAGGATGGTTTGATAGCTGAAAGTGTGACAGCAGGATAGGTGGCAAGTAAGTCAGCAGTGAGGGAGTGCATCGTAAAAAATTACCACATTTCTTTTACTGTATATTTTTAAACTTTATATTAAACGTATTTTCATTCACGGTTATACAGCAACATGAAAGTTAGAATGTTTTAAATTTTTTCTGAAAAAAGGAAGGCTCTACAATGCCTAACTACAACCTTTACATTGGTTTTCATTAAGATTGCTAACATCAAATTTGCTTGGTCAAATTCCATCATAATAAGTTGAGAGATTCAATTAAATAACTTTGATCATTTGGCATCAAAAATGACCACAATAGATGTTGTAAATATTTTGAATTGACGTGTCTGAATATATTGAGACAATATATTTGCAGTGTAGGTGGGACATAAACATGTACATCTGGCCCAGAGGCAGGGACACTACTACTGTGCCACAAGAGCTGTTTTTAGGTTAAAAATTCAATTGATGACCTAATCTGGCCTATGGGTGACTTCGATCACATAATATTGGATTGACTCTTAATGCCTTCTCTAGTGATGGCGTCTGCACATTAACCAATTCGGTACACATCTGAATGTTGAACTCTTTTTCTACCACCTCCACACCTATTTCTTTAACCCTGAGTCTAACCCAACCTCTGCTGACCCCTTCTCTCATTTCCAACAAACCACTTCCTCCTGAAACCACCCCACAGCCTAATATCCTCCCTCAACCTCTAGAACTCCAACTGCCATCGAGACATCAATTGCCTCAATCTCTCCACTCCTCTCATTAATTCCAACCTCTCCCCATCGGAACACACAGCCCTCCGCTGCCTCTGCTTCAACCCCAATCTCACCATCAAACCCGCAGATAAAGTGGGGGGCACGGTAATGGTGTGGTGTACTGACCTCTATATCGCGGAGACCAGTGCCAGCTCTCTGACACCTTCTCCTACTGCCCCCTCCATTATGACCCCACCCTTGATCACCAAACCATTACCTCTCAGACCTTTTATAACCTCCTCATCACCTCAGATGACTTCCCACCTATAGCCTCCAACCTCATCTTTCCCCAACCCCAGAGTGCCCGGTTCTACCTCTTTCCCAAAATCCACAAACCTGACTGCCCTAGTCAACTGAGATAACAAGGTGTAGAGTTGGATGAACACAGCAGGCCAAGCAGCATCAGAGGAGCAGGGAGGCTGACGTTTCGGGGGAAATGTCAGCCTTCCTGGTCATCTGATGCTGCTTGGCCTGTGTTCATCCAGCTCTAAACCCTGTTATCTCAGATTCTCCAGCATCTGCAGTTCCTACTATCTCTGCCCTTGTCGACTCATTGTCTCTGCCTGCTCCTGACAACCTGAATTCCTCTCCGCTTACCTTGACTCTGTCTTTGCCCCTCGGTCCAGTAACCCTCCACCTATGTTCAGGCCACTACCCATGCCCTCCACCTCCTTCAAGACTTTCAAATCCCCAACCCCCAAACCTCACCATGGACATCCAGTCTGTGAACAGTTGTATCCCCCAAGGAGATGGCCTCAAAGCCTTCCACTTCTTCCTCTTCTGCAGACCCAACCAGTGTCCCTTTACCCTCCTCCACTTAACGGATCTTGTCCTTACCCTCAACAACATTTCCCACATGGGTCTGAGCTAGATGTGTCTTTTTGTAGAATAAGTAGAACAGCCCCTCTTCTGCTGTTACATTGGCACCATCCGTCATCTCTTCCTCTACTACATTGATGACTGTATCAGTGCTGCCTCATGCTCCCATGAGGAGCTTGAACAGTTCATCAACTTTATCAACACCTTTCATCCCAACTTCAAATTCACCTTGACCATCTTCACTACCACCCTCCCCTTCCTGGCCCTCTCCATCTCTATATCCGGTGACCATCTCAACACTAGCATCTATTTCAAACCCACCAACTCCCATAGCTACACCTCCTCTCACCCATCCTCCTGCAAGATTGTGATCCCCTACTCCCAATTCCTCCACCTCCACTGGTGTCTGCTTCCAAGACGGAGCATTCCACTTCCGGTTATTCTGGATACCGTCCCACTTCAAGGACCGCAACTTCCCCCCTCCTTTGATCAAAAAATGTCCTTAAATGCATGTCTTGCATTTTCTGTACTTCTGCCCTCAAACTCACTCCTCCCCGACAAAAATAACGACAGAGTCCCCCTGGTCCTCACATACCACCCGACCGACTTCTGTATCCAGTGCATCATCCTCCGGCCACTTACAATGCAACCCTACCAAAGAGATATTTCCCTCCTCACACCTATCTGCCTTTCATAGGGACCAATCATTCCATGATTCATTCATCTGCTCTACACTCCTAACCAACCCCACCACCCCGAGCACGTTTCCCTGCAACCACAGGAAGTGCCATACCTGCCCCTACACATCCCCCCTCACCTCCATCCAAGGCCCAAGACAAACTTTCCATATCCGACTGGGGTTCACCTGTACATCCCACAACCTCGTCTACTGTATCTGTTGTTCCTGATGTGGCCTCCTCGACATCAGTGAGACCAAGTGCAGATTCGATGACCAATTTGCGGAGCACCTGCACTCTGTACGCTATGATCAACAAAACACTTCTGGTTGCTCAGAGATAGTAAGAACTGCAAATGCTGGAGTCAGAGATAACACAGAAGGAACACAGCAGGCCAGGCAGCGGGTCCTGACCTGAAGCATCAACTTTCCTGCTCCTCTGATGCTGCCTGGCCTGCTTTGTTCCTCCAGCTCCACACTGTGTTACCAACTTCGGGCTGCTAACCATTTTAACTCCCCCTCCCACTCCCAGGTGACATGTCCGTCCTGGCCCTCCTCCAATGCCACAATGGCGCTACACGCAAACTGGTGAACACCACCTCATGTAATGCCTCAGGAGCCTGCAGCCTGACGGCTTGAACATAGAAGTCACCAGTTTCAAAATCTTCCCATCCCCAGCCTCATCCCATGTCCAACCCTCCCTCTCATCCCCACCTCCTTGACCTGACACAACCTGTCCACCTTCTTCCCAGTCTATTTGCCCCACCCTTCCCACCGACCAATCCCCACCATTCCCTACCTGCACCCACCTATCTTGCCCCAGCCCCACCCCTCCTCCCTCTATTTATTTCCCAGCTCCCTTCCCCCTCACCAGTCCTGATCCAAAACATCGACTCTCCTGCACCTCTGATGCTGCCTGGCCTGCTGGGTTCCTCCAGCTCCATACTGTTTTGGCTCTGATTCCAGCATCTGCAGTTCTTACAATCACTAAGTGATAAACACTATCTTGCTATTGTTGTCCATGTCAGAATTATTAGGAAAAAAAATCAACCATATAGCAAATTGGCATTATTAATTTGAATATTTAATTATAATGAAACAATGATCACAGGGATATTTTCAATTCTACTCGAGGTTTAAAAATCATACATTAATCCACTGATTAACAACATACATTCATGCTAACCTGACAAATAAAAATGACCTTGCTCTTAATGATCTTCAGCAGAGATAAACTTTAAGATAGTGGGAATGCGATATGTATTGTAACTCAGGATTAGCTGCGTAGGTAGAGAAGGCTTTCTGAGCATCACTGGCAGTAGAAATTTTAAAAATGTAAATGTTTTAATTCATTTCTGGAATGTGGGAATCTTTGAGAAAGCCAAAATTATTTCCCATTCTTAACTGCCCTTGAAGAGTGCAACTTGGATGCCAACTTTTGAGCTTTGGGAGCTGTTATTCATCAATTTAGTGTTTTTAATGATATTATTCATATACAACTATGCTATGTATTTCATTAAATGACAATCAATTAATAATAACCTGGTTTCCCCATGGACTTCAATTTGCTTAGACTTGACTAATATTGAGCTCTCAGTGGGCGACAGTGCTTGATGGGATCATATGTCAGAAATAAAACTACAACATAACACCAATTCTTCAACATGCATTCCCTTTAACAATGTGAGCCCAAGTGAATGGTAAGCATACTTTATGTTGTTGTGAATGTGCCAGTTTAATAGTAGTTACATAAATGAACTAATTGCAGTCTCAGAGGAAGAAGTATAATTTGAGTCCTTAAATGAGCTATTTTAAAGAAACTGTGCTGCTTTTATATAACAAAAAAAGTTGGGTCTGGAAGAGATTGCTATTGGAAATCATTTGCTTACTGAAATATTCTGCTGTAATAACCTAATTTTCATGAGATTCTACGAAATGTAATGAATATAATGATATCAAGGAAATATTCCAACAGAGGTAGTTGCAGAACTACTGAACTGTCCTATTTCATTATTGAAGTTGAAAACCTAGAAGGAAACACCTAGCTGATGCAGGATTAAGTTTCCCCATTTTGATGCATAAAACACATGAATGAACAAAATGCATAACTGACCTTTAAACCGTTCCATGATCTCCAAATTATGAAGAATTCCTCTGGGGCAATTTGCTACATGTATTGCAGCTTCCTTATATTGCTTATCATCAAACAGTTTATTAAATCTAGAAAAAAAAGTGGAAGTTTTAATTTAGAAGCAGTTGTGAGCGGGTTCCTCCAACCCCAAAGCAGTTTGGTGTGGATTAGGACATTCACCTTGCCAGTATGAGTAGAGGAATGATAGAGATGACAATACTAGCCATTACTGCAACTATTTACAAGATGCATGAAAACGAATTACCTTATTGCAGAAACTGTTAGGAGCACATTCGCTCCATATCTGTCTCTTACAAACTTGTCTTTACTCTGAGCCCCATGACATCACAGTGGACTGTGCTTTTTCTATTTATTCATGAGACATAGGCATCATTTGCCTGTACAGCATTTATTGCCCAGTCCTAATTGTCCAAAGGGTAGTTAAGAGTCAACTACATTTCTGGAATCACATGTTGACCAGACAAGGTAGTGATGGCTGATTTTCTTTTCATGAAGGGCATTAGTGAGCAAGATTTTTTTAAAACAACAGGTTACATGATTATCATTTGGCTAGCTTTTTCCTTCAAATCCAGATTTTTGTTGAATTTAAATTTCACCTCTGCCCATCTGGGATTTGAACCTATGTCCCCAGAAGATTAGCCTGGGGTCCTGAGTTAGCAGTCCGATGACAGTACCACAATGCCACTAAATCCCTAATCACTCTTGCAATCAAATATTAACCCTTTCAGACTCATACAACAGAACAAACAGAATATTTTAATTGTGGCCTCAGGCTTATACCTTCCAGCCTCCTTACTGTCCGACATCCTTTGCCAATTCTGACCTCAGGTAATGGAGGACTATGAGTGGAAGCTTACAGAGCTCTGAACAACATGAGCTGAGGCTAGAAATCTGCGAGATTCATGTGAGAATTCACGCAAGACCTTTCTCAACATTGGAAGCAATTAACTTCATTTTCCAAGGTCCAGATGTCAAGAGATTCTCACTAGGTGGCAGTAACACACCTGTTAAAGGGCATAATGTGTATTATTGGCCTCATTAACTATATATCTTGCCTTATTTATTAAGTTTCCGATTTCACCAATTACCAGGAGGAAACTAGATGTCCAGAACCTTTTGAGGTGTCAAGAGACAGCTTTTGGTTGATGGGCAACTTTCACATCTCATTACTTGTCTGTTTTCTTTTCATGTTCATAAACATCCCTCTTTTTATTGATCAATGCAACCCTATAATCGATTAAAAGTAGTAGATAATTCTTTGAACAGTGAAAACATTCACAAACTCAAATTGTCATTTCAGCTCACCTCTCAACATATTCTAACAAGTATGCTGGTTCGTTAATTGCACTTGGATCATCTGCGTCCAATATTTCAGGCCAAAGAGTACCAACCTCTGTATCAGAACAAATGTATTATTTTATTATGGAATACGACAATCTAAATGGATGTATGTATGTACTGTTATTTAAGCATTAAAATTTCAGTTGGTAAGAAAATTAGCTGCGATACATCCGTACAATTGACATTCCACCAAATGTGCCATGAATCCTTAGATCCTTAAGGAAGGGACTTAGATCCTGATTAATAAATCAGAGATGTTGAACAAAGGCTATGTGTTTTCTTATAGTATGAAGGAAAGCCAAAGATAAACTACTCACATTCGTCTTAATTCTGCCAACCAAATGTAGTTGAATGATCATTCCAAATAGTCTGAATCATCATAGAAACAGTTACAAAGTTGTGCAACATTCTTTAGAGAGACCTCCAGTCAAGGTTAAAGACAGGTAACAGTATGAAGGTCACAGCTGTCTTTTATCTTTCTCAAACTCTACAGGTTGCCACAAAGGACAGCAATAACAATACACTTTACTGTGCACTGTTGCATAAAGCAGGCTATGTAATGCTTTCTAAAGCAAATTCTCATGTTATTTTCTCCATCTGATAGAAGGGAGAGAAACTAAGGATATTTCAAATAGCAGAGTTTCCAAAAGTTCAAGAAGTATTCATGACAAGCATCCTTACCATCGTTGCACCGAAGTGCTACAAACATGGGTCAACATTTCCACTTTAAATATAATTCCCCATATCAAGGAGAAAACTGCACTCAGTTATATTATTTATGTAACATCTACTTATGCTCATGTTTAGGTTGAAATTTTTTTTTGTGGCACTTGAAGGCTTTTTGAAGTAATCATTCTAGTTTGTGTGGTTACATACCACAGAAACTGGAGAATAACAATGTGTTTTATACAAAATTACACAATTGGAGGCTAGGTGATTTCTTTGCTGAACATCTCCATTCAGTTCACAATTTTGATGCTGAAATTTCAGTATCTTGAATTCTCCATCCAACTCTCATTTGAACTTCTCTGCCCCAATTTCATGAGCGAGTTTTATTGCAACAGACTGGGGTTATAGTCAGCTATAGATCGGAAGCCCATTTGCTTCAGCGGTGAGCATTGCATTGACCGGTTAATTCACTCATGACATTAGCTTCCTGACCAATGATAGACTGAGGGCGTGATGTAATCTGCTCATGTCAGGTAAAAGCTCTGTATTTAAAAGGACACCGATAGGTCTTCAAAACATTTCACCCTGCTTTGTTTGTAAAGGCAAAAAAAAGACAGCAATGATAGAAGATATAGAAAGGTTGCCCCATCTCCAGCTGTTTGACTTTTCCAAGGAAGTAGTTGGAGTAAGAGGGTAGTGTTGTTTTCCACTGACAAGGGGAGGGGGGCAGCACCCAAACTAAACAGGTGGTCTTGGTGCCAGCAGTAAGATCGTGGTTACTTGCAGCTGGATACAATGCCCCAAAAGGTTTAATGACCTAATGTTGACAGGAAAGGTAAGTGGCATAACACTGACTTGTACAGCATCCTCCTGTTCAGCTGTCCTCAAAACAACATACCTTTTGCAATACATCTTGTGAATGGTATACAAGAGATCAACAAGGGTCATTCAACAGTACTTTCAAAATCAGTAGCATCTTGAAGAATAATGGCAACAGGAGCATAGGAATACCACCACCCACAAGTTCCTCTTCCAGTAAGACCATCCTGACTTCTAATAATATCATTGATCCTTCACTGTCACTTGGTTAAAATCTTGTAATTCCCTTCCTAAGATCACTGTGATGTACTTTAACCACTTGGACAGCAGCAGTTCAGTAGGGAGCTTCCCAGTGTCTTCTTAAGAGAAAATAAATCAATGCTACATCACAAATAAAAAACAAGTAAAAACCTTGCAGTTCCATTCATTTTTCTTTTTCTAGGTACCATTTCATGGTCCGCTCTGAATAGCCAAGGCTTAGGTTCATCCTAATCTTATTGATCTTGCACACCCATTCCTCACAGTAAGCTTGCACAAATGTGGTCATTCCATTCTCTTCACCCATCGCACTTCTCACATTGATAACTCTCTGCTCTCTTTCACTGTCTGAGAAAACCGCACAAGCCCAAGGAGAGTAAAGGATCAGGGATGAGCCTGGAACTGTAGCCCACAGGCTGCTCCCACAACACAGAAATGATCTTTAGAGGTCAGCATACTCCAAGAATGTAGTTGACAGAGATGGGACTCTTCCACAGTCCTCGCAGGCAGGTCTGGATAATACATTGCCCCATGAGATATAACACCCATTTTTGATAAATTGATATCACCAATAACAGCAGTATAATTCCACTTAGAATGTAGAGTTAGTACCTCTTCACCATGCCAGCATTGAAATATGTCTCATCTCCAACAAATCCTTCAAGGCTGATAGTGAGCACAAGGAGACCAAAAAATCCTCAAAGGAGGATATGTAGTTTGAGGATGCACTACTGCATAACCCACGTTAAACTCTTTGATACTGCAGATACACACACATCAGTGTGCACTGCATTAGAGATAGATAGGTTGTCACGAGGCATACATTACATCTGAATGGGTGCTAAAAACAAAAAGGTATTAGAGTCTACAATGGATGATATGGGAGATGCCAAGCACTGGTCGGCTGGATGAAGACAGCGAGCTTGGGGAGTGGTCCAAAAAAAAGCACATCTGGAACATCAACTAAAATGTGTATGCTTTTATCGGGACTCTGAGAAGCAATGCACACTCTCGGAGCGACATTAAAGGAGTCTATTTCTGGTATGAATGTTATGATGTCAGGCTTTTGTGCTGATACTCATCTCCACAGAGAAAAAAAAACATTTGTATGGAAAAGTGGGTACAGCAAGAATACAAGCGATGGTCCTGATCGATGGCCTGCAAACTCAGTCTGCCACTTAGCCTAGCATGGAGGAAAAATTCAACTTGATAGTTCAATATCTCACCAAAATACTGGTACTGCTCTCTAACTCCTAATTAGCAGCGAAGTGCAGGTGCACGAGACTAAAGATGGAGGATGGGCCCATGGAAGTGGAACTCATCTAAAGGGTGCAGATGCAGTGGTCTTTGGCAAGGGTCTGACAGATTTCAAAACTCAGAGGGAATCTTCCAAGCGCATTTCATCTCAGAGCAGGGAATAAACAGCCTGGCCCTACCTTTGTTGAAGTCACAGGAGTTATATAGTCATAGATTCATATGGAACAGAAACAGAATCTTTGGTCCAACGCGTCCGTGCTGACCAGACATTGCAACCTGACCTAATCCAATTTGCCAGCATTTTGTCCATAACCCTCCAAACCCTTCCTATTCAAATACCCATCAAGATTCCTTTCAAATGTTATGATTATACCCATCTTCACCATTTCCTTCGGCAGCTTTTTACATATACGCACCACCCTCTGCACGAAAATGTTACCCCTCAGGTCCATTCTAAATTTTTCCTGTCTCACCTTAAACCTATGCGTTCCAGTTTTGGACTCCACCACCCTAGGAAATGGACCTTGGCCATTACCTTATTCATGCCCCTCATGGTTTTACAGACCTCTATAAGGTCACACCACAGTCTCTGAAACTAAAGGGAAAAATGCTCCAGCCTTTCCAGCCTCTCCCTATAACTGTAACCCTCCAGCCCTGGCAACATCCTTGTAAATCTTTTCTGCACCCTCTCAAGTTTAACAATGTTTATGAAGGGCAACCAGAATTGTATGCAGTATTTCAAAAGTGGCCTCACCAATGTCCTGTACAGCCACAACATGACTTCCATACTCCTATACTCAATGTTCTGACCAATGAAGGCAAACACGCCAAACGCCTTCTTCACCACTCCGTTGAACTGTGTTTCCACCTTCAAGTGACTATGCACCTGCACCCCTAAGTCACTTTGTTCGGCAACACTCCCCACACCCCTACCATTAACTGTATAATTTCTACGTTGGCTTGCCTTACCAAAATGCAACACCTCACATTTGTCTAAATTAAACTCCATTTGTCACTTTTTGGCTCATTGGCCCTCTTATCTAAGTTCCGTTGTACTCTGAGACAATCTGTTAGACTGTCCACTACACCACCTATTTTGGTGTTATCTCCAAACTTACTAACCACTCCTCCTATATTCACATCCAAATCATTTATATACATGATGAAAAGCAGTGGACCCAGCACTGATCTGCACCATATACAGCCATAAGAAGACTTTTAGCTAAACAGAATATTTTTAGGTGTGTCAATAATGCTTGTAGCATTGTGTATATATTCATTTAAATGAATCAAACACTTCGCATGATTGTTCATTAATTTACCATCCTTTTAAGTATGCTAAATTCCAAATGTACTGTAGCCTTCAGATAAATGGTATGGAATGATCAGAGTGGAAGACAAGGAAAGCATGTGAATGTTGTGGTTAAATTTTTGGATTGTGAGAACTAATGATGATATTTGACAGCTGCATGAGAAAATAGACTGTACAGGATGAGAAAATAGGCTGGGTAAGTTTAGAATAATTTTTAACAAGCTGCATGATCTTGAACGAGCTCTGTGAACATCCCTTTATGAGCCGAAGATGACACCTCTACTTGTTTTCCAATCCTATGTCGTCTGTACTAGCCAGCAGTTTTGTCTTGCTGTATCTGCTTTCCTTTTCCTGGCTATTTGTCACACTGTATAAGACAGAATTACATTCCAAGCTGCTCCTGCTGCTGTTGGTAATGCTACTGTTGCTGATCCTGCTGCTGCTACTGGACTTACTTCAGCTCGGGATCGTGAACAGCGATAGGGATGAACCAAGCCTCCAGATCAGTTATCACTTGAGGGGTCCCAATCAGGCATGACACTTGTTGCTTTTTCTAGAAAGGTGTGATACTTGCTGCTTTTTTCCTCTTTTCCATTTATTATTGCCACTATAATTGTTTATTGTTGCCATTATAATAATTTATTATTACTTAATAAACATTCATATTTAGCAAATTGCTGTTGCTGAGCCTTCTGTTTGTTATATTTGCCCGAATCTGAAAAGAACTGCTTGGATACACACTTTGATTCAATACAGCGGGAGACACACAAGGTTTATGATTATACTGCAAAATGGCTTCACACACTCAGATTAGCTGAAGCAGGCCATTGCAGCCTCTCTGGCAGCCAGATGACAACTGATGCCTGCCCTCATCCCATGATTCAGCATTCACTACCCCTCCAACTCTACCGACCATTAACAGACCCATTCCCATTCCAGATGAACTTAAATCGCTGAAACTGTCCACATACCTTCAACTGTGTTTCTCTATGGATCTACCCAGATCTAACGTTTACTGCTGCTTGTGTGCCTGACCTGACCTCTGCTCCCTTGGACCTGACATCCACTTGAACCCCACCAGAACCAAAATCACGTCCTCCAATTTGTGACACACATTACGACCCTATCAGAACCCAGCTGACAAAATCACCCCTGGCCCATCAACTTCATTACTTGAAGTCCATAGACCACACACACACACACACACACACACACACACACACACACACACACACACACACACACACACACACACACACACACACGGTCCTGAATTTCTGCCTCCCTACCTCCTTGGACTAAAAGCACCCTGACCCAAACACCCATAGATCCAATTTCCTCCCCTGATTTTGACACCCGCCACCCCCCCTCCCCCCCACCTGATATCTGTACTGATTGTGCACTTATCATCCTACCACCTCAGCTGCTTGGCTCATACCTCATCCATTCGGCACTTTATCTCACCCATCTAGCACCCTCACACTCAAACCACCTGCCACCTATACATACTTATCCTTTTTCTCAGTAGCTGTCAAAGTGGCTTAAGGATATCTAAACCAGAGGATGCGGCACTTACTGATGAGAAACAGGGGTGGTCTTAGTGCTGATCCACTCTGCTACTGTTTGCATGTATTCTGCCTGTGACTGAAAAGTCTCTGGTCTGAAACTTGCTTGAAAAACTAGATTAAAAGGTGAATGGGCGCCTTTTAGTCTAATTTCGCTGGGAAATAGGGATTCTAACTGAGATCAGAAGATTCAGATCATTTTGTCTTTTGAGTTGGAACTTTGCGTCTATGTGTCCTGAGAAACAAACATGTGGCCACTGCCATTGATGTTATTACTGCTCCCGATGTTCCTCCAGAGTTCCAGGCTTTAACTGTATCAACAATTCCCATGTTGTTGTAAAGATATGAGAGCAGGGAGGATCAGATCAAAGTGGGTAAAGTCCAAGGTAGGTGAAATGGCTTCCAAATAGTTGAAAATCATTCATCAATTGTTGTAATCGATGTCTGAACAAGTGTTTTGAATGCATGCCTTTTACATGGACCGGTCAGCAACTATTTCATGTCTCAGTTTCATTGATCAATTACTCTGCAAGTTGTTCTTGCCTAGTTAATTCCACATAGCTCTGGAAACCTGATCACTGGTAATAAAGTCAGAAACCTGAATTTAAACTATAATTATTTACTTATTTGGATATTTATAGCACTGACTAAATAGATCTACAGAGTTTTTTTTAGTTTATCTGGGAATAAATTTTATTAAATCCCAGAAGTGGTGGGATCATGTTGATTTTCCAACCAACAACATTTAACTCCCAGCTGAACCCCAAACTGGAACCTACCCCCAGATGGCAGTTAAAGAAAAGCTACCCTTGACCAACCAACATAATTCTGAGTGTTGCATGTGCCCCATTTCCTCTTTTTGCCCAAAGTTCATCTTATTGCCATCCAGTTGCCAGTGGTGCCTAAATAACATTAAGGGATATTCTATTCTAAATAACAAACGTTCAAATATAATTTTGGACTGAAAAAAAACTACAACTTAATATAAGACAAAAATGTATGTACCTTTGAGAGAAATTGCTTCTGTTAAGCTTGGCAAAATATATTCGGTGAGAGAAACACTTTTATCCGAGTACCCCCAAGCAGCAACTGCATCTGCTAAGATCTGTATTCGTTTGTACCTGGAATTGTGTGTAGAGAACTTGTCTAATGTTTGCCAAAATCATCATTCACAGAAAACAGTAGGTAAAAATAAAGGTGGTCACAGTTACATGGAATATAAATAAAACATGAGAGTATAATTTACTTTTCATACTAAAATTTCCATTTTATAACATTTAAATTTAATTTTGATAGGTATCCTTCCGAATTTTTTCCTTGTTATGGTGCTCAATCAAGGGATTGATCACATATTCATTAAATTATGGAATAAATAATTACAAAGAAGGAAGCCATAAAGCCCATAAAGTCTCAGCTAATCTCCTTTTCTCACTGCTGCAGCCAGCAAGAGGTACAGTCAACATTTTTGTGAAGGTTAGCAGCCTTTTCAAGAGGACATGAAAAAAAAATTGCCTCAAATGGAAATTCATGCAAAGTGAACAGCAGGGCATACAGAAGGATCCAGACTGATGGATACAGTGTTAAAAGCATTGATGGTTCAGTTGAGCAGGAGGATAAATATTATGATCCCAGGAAGTGCCAAAAGATCTCCTAGACCATCCTCAGAACAGAATTTGTGCAGGTGACCAAAAGGTCAACTAACTCCTAAGCTGGAATCATTTATAGAAGTGATTGCTCTGTTCCTCATTCTGGTTGGAAAATCAGGTATAATCCTGCTTCCATTGTGTTGAGTCACCCTGCAATAATTTCACAGCTGCTGGGCTAATAATTCGCTGCAGGCAATACTTTCCCTGCAACCATCAAGAGGTAAGTCCTGACTCCTCATCACAGAGTCAGTGGATCTTTAGTTCAATTTAGTTCAGTCTCTACAGGGAACACTGCCTAATGCTGGAACAATAGGCTGTCCCTAAAGAAGAGGTGCTATGGGCCCAGATTTAAAGGTAAGTCTGTGGTTTTGCCAGGGTCAGAATATCAGAGCCCAATGAAGAGTGTAGGATAGGGCCAGGTTTTTCAGGGCAGGAGCAAAGCCATGGGTGATGTGTTGGGAATCTAGCTTGGGCCGCCCAAACAGAAGGTATATCACCATCTCCCAGTGTTTCCCTCTCACCCTCAAGTCCCCTATACTTCAAGAATCTGAGCAATGAATACATTCAGGGACTGCCTCCAAAGGTCTCTGGGATAGAGAATTTTAAGATTCACGATCCATTGTGACAAACTCTATACTTTTCAAAAAAGCTTGTAATTTTGAGGTATCCTTGGAGGTCTAAACGAAATCAAGTGTTGTGGAAAGAGGGGCAATCAGATGTCCTAGCTATTGAATAATTTCTGAGAACTCAGATGGCTGAGACTGCTAGATAGACATAATGCAGCAAAGCTCTGACCTAACACTGCGACTTAACATTGATAATAAAGTGTGAAGCTGGATGAACACAGCAGGACAAGCAGCATCTCAGGAGCAACAAAAACTTTTGTGGTCCTGAGATGCTGCTTGGCCTGCTGTGTTCATCCAGCTTCATACTTTATTATCTTGGATTCTCCAGCATCTGCAGTTCCCATTATCTCTGACTTAACATTGATATTGGGACGGCAGTTTGATACCTAGAAAGATGGAAACTAATTGGTGGTATCAGATTACAGCTTGTCTTTAGCAGCATAGCAGAATTCTTGAGCAGAAATAGCAAATGTCTCTGAAAAAGGTCAGTTTTCTATCTAGTAGTTAAGAAGAACCCTAGATGTCATTGGTGAAGTTGTAAATAGGCGTTGTAACTGTTTAAAGAGATATTCATGTTTCTATTGTAATATTATTTGTTTGTTAATGCATGCTTAATTTTACATCTGATTTTTGGAAAATCAGTGGCTGAGCAACAACAGACATTTTAGTTGCTATTTATAATATTCAGCAAAAAAAAATTCCAGTCAAAAGGACTCAATGAGAAAGATGAGTCATCCATGGTAAAAAAAAGGTAGTCAAGGAGACTATTCAATCATAAATAAAGCATACAAAGCAGCAAAACTAATGGTAGGCCAGAGGATTGGTTTAGGAACCAGCTGGGAATGACTAGAAAACTAATATAGCAGCAGAAAAATTATTATGAAAATAAACAGGCAAGAATTATAAAAACAACATCAAGAACTTCTATATGTACATAACAACAGAGTAGTTAAACTAAGTGTGAGACCCTTCAAGGATGCAACCAGGGAATTAATAATGGAGAACAGGCAAATGGCAAATAATTTAAGTAAATATTCTGCACTGGTCTTCATGTTGGAGGACACTGTAAGTATCCCAGAGATAACAGATAATGGAAGAAAAGATAATGAACATCTCCATAACGAGGGACAAAATATCTGACAAATTCATGGTCTAAAGGCAGACAGATTACCGGGACCTGATGGCCTACATTCAAAGGCTTTAAACAAGTGGCTGCAAACAAAGTAGAGGCATTGATCTAAATATTCCAGAAATTTTGGATGGTACCAGCAGGTTGGAAAAATGCTAGTGCAATGCCCTGGTCAAGAGGGGAAGCAGACAGAAAGCAGGAAACTGAACTCCAATTAGCCCAATATCTATGGTTGGGAAAATGCCAGAGTCCGCTATTAGGGAAAAAGTAGGAGGATATTTAGAAAAACACAATCACACAGAGTTAACAAGATTTTGTGAAAGGGAATCACATTTGACAAAGTTATCTGAGGATATAAAAAGCTGAATGAATAAAGGGCAACTGCTAGAATGTACACAGAGGCATTTGATAAAAAGTTATTGCACAGGAGCTCATGAATTAGCATGGGCTGACATGTGGAAGGCAGAGTCAGAATTAATGGGTCTTTTTCAGGTTGGAAGGACATAACTGTGGAGTGTCACAAGAGCTAGTCTTAGGACCTCAATTATATAATACCTATTTTAATAACTTCGATGACAGGGCAAAGTGTTACGCATCAAAATTTGACGATGATGCAGAAATAGGTGGGAGGGCATATTGTAATGAGATCAAAAGGAATCTGCAAAGGGATATACATAGTGAAGCAACAATGTCGTACAGAGGAATCTGGGTGTCCTTGTGCATCAAATTCATTAAGTTGTCATGCAGGTGTGGCAAGTAATTAATACAAATGTAATTTTAGCCCTTATTGCTTGAGGTTTGGAGTTATAAAATATGAAAACTTTTTTTACAACTGTTCAGTGTTTTGTACAGGCTGCACCTGGAGTACTGTGTACTGTTTCGGTAGCTGTAATTTAAAAATAATGTAATGGAATTGGAGACAATTCAAAAGAGATTCATCAGGCTGAATCTTGGGATGAAGGGACTGTCTTATTGATCAGGTAAAATTTTATTATTCAGAGTTTAGAAGAATGTGGGGTAGACATTAAGAAGATGTCTCCACTAGTGATAGAATCTTGAACTAGAGGACATAGTTACAGAGGAGGGGGACACTGATTTAGAACGAAGATGCAAAGGAATTTCTTGTCCCACAGGGTAGTAAATGCTTAGAATTCTCTACCTAAGAGAGTTGTGGAAGTTAGATCATTGAAAGTATTTAAAGCGAAGGTGTACAGATATTTGAAATGTGTGAGAGTTAACGGCTATGATGAGCTGGGACGAACAAAGAGTTCAAGCCTGGAACTGATCAGCCATGATCAGACCAGTGAGCCTTACGTCTGTTGTAGGAAAAGTTTTGGAAAGGATTATAAGAGATAGGATTTATAATCATCTAGCAAGCAACAATTTGATTGGAGATAATCAACATGGATATGTCAAGGGCAGGTTGTGTCTCACAAACCTCACTGAGATGTTTGAGAAGGTGACCAAGCATATGGATGAGGGAAGGGCAGTTGACGTGGTGTATATGGACTTCAGTAAACTTTTGAGAAGGTTCCACATGGTCGGCTATTGGAGAAAATGCGGAGGCATGGAATTGAGGGAGATTTAGCAGTTTGGATTAGAAACCGGCTTTCTGTAAGAAAAATGGAAATAGTCAGCCTGGAGTCCGGTTACTAGTGGTGTGCCTCAAGGATCTGTTTTGGAACCACTGTTGTTTGTCATTTTTATAAATGACTTGGACGCAGGCATAGGTGGATGGGTCAATAAGTTTGCAGATGACACTAAAGTCGGTGGGGTGGTGGACAGTGTGGAAGAATGTTGCAGGTTGCAGGGAGACTTGGATAAACTGCAGAATTGGGCTGAAAGGTGGCAAATGGAGTTCATTGCAGATAAATGTGAGGTGATTCACTTTGGGAAGAATAATAGGAAGGCAGAATACTGGATCAATGGAAAGATTCTTGATAGTGTGGATGTGCAAAGGGATCTTGGTGTCCATGTATATAGATCCCTGAAAGCTGCCACCCAGGTTTACAGTGCTGTTAAGAAGGCATACGGTGTGTTAGATTTTATTGGTAGAGGGATTGAGTAATGGAGCCATGATGTCATGCTGCAACTGTACAAAACACTAGTGCGGCCTCACTTGGAATATTGCATACAGTTCCAGTCGCCCCATTACAGGAAGGATGTGGAAGCATTGGAAAAGGTGCAGAGGAGGTTTACCTGGATGTTGCCTGGTCCGGAGCGAAGGTCTTATGAGGAAAGGCTGAGGGACTTGGGTCTGTTCTCATTGGAGAGAAGAAGGCCAAGAAGGGATATATAGAGACATACAAGATGATCAGAGGATTAGATAGGGTGGACAGTGAGAATCTTTTTCCTAGGATGATGACGTTGGCTTGTACGAGGGGGCATAACTGCAAATTGAGGGGTATTAGGTTCAAGACAGATGTCAGAGGCAGGTTCTTTACTCAGAGAATGGTAAGGGCGTGGAATGCCCTGCCTGCTAATGTAGTTAACTCAGCCACATTAGGGGCATTTAAACAGTCCTTGGATAAGCATATGGATGATGATGGGATAGTGTAGGGGGATGGGCTTAGATTAGTTCAGAGGTTGGCGCAACATCGAGGGCCGAAGGGCCTGTTGTGCGCTGTATTGTTCTGTGTTCTATGATCTTAATGAAGGGGACAGGCTTAAGGAGCCAAATTGCCTTCTCTGCTCCAATTTCTTATATTCTTACCTTTAAGTGGCCATCGTTTATTTTAGTTACCTGCTCCCTTTCATATAATAGTAAGATTTGTTTTTATATTCCTTATTAATTTTGAGGCAATAAAACACTTTTGGAATATAGTACACATAGTCTATAACATTATAACATAATGTAGCATAAAGTACTAATGCCACAAGCCTGTATTTGACACTGTCTGGAAGTGATTCTATTAATCTAGAGATCCTTATCCTTACTTTATTGTGTAACTATTGAAACTTTCTTTGTAGGATCCCAATTTTACTTCTTTTTGGGTCCAACACAAATCACACCTGTTTCTCTTGCCTTTCAAAAACCTTATGTCAATACTGTCCTTTGTTCTGGTATGTCTACTAACTATAAACAGAATATTTCAGTAATATTTAAATATCGGAAAATTCCAAGCATTGGAATTCACTCCAGAAATAACCAAAAAAAGGCATGGTAATTAAACAACAACTACTACTGCTACTATTAGGCACCAACAAATATTGTTCTCGAATACCTGAGTCTGAGTTGTTTATTCACCATGTCTAGCACTTCCCATTGTTGCATTTTCTGATTAATTTCTTGGATTATATTAATTTTGACTTGGACTGGTACATATTTAGTTTCTTTTGCAAATTTTAAGTCCTTGAGTTTCTTTTCTAGTTTCCTCAGGTGTTTACATAGATCCTCCACATTTGTAGATTCCTGCAATGTCAAACCTATTACAGAAACAGTACAAAAGAAAACACAGTTTGAAGCACTGTACTGCAGTTGCTTCCTGTTCACATGTAAAGTCTTGCCTACAGAATGCAGAGCCCAGAATTATTCCATTTATGATAGGAAGGACATAAATGACAAGTAAATTGACATGTTGACAAAACTATAAATATTGTAAATGAGGCATATTGATATTTGGCACAGAAATTTTAAACTGCAGATTTCTAACAATACAAACAAAGTATGAGGTTTAAACTAAACTGTAGGAAACAGTGATAGCTCCACATTTCAACAGTCAAAAGCAGCACATTCTATAATCAGGACTATTCAGCATATGTCTAATTCTTCATGTCTGACTCTTTCAAACTCGATAACTGCAATGTGGAAAGAATAAGCAAAAATTCCTCACAAGATGGTATAGAAAACTAAAGGGACAATCACTCCTGTGCATCTCCAAGCTATCCTTTCCTGTCATTTGTAAGGTCCTGGAATCAGGCTGCCTTCTTGGTTATGGCTGGTGTAGGGTTTGATGGATTCAAACAAGGACAATCGAATTACATAATTCAATAACCATTTAAATGTAAAAAAAATTTTTGCCAAGTGTTCACTTATCCAATATTAAACAATTAAGACATACCAAAGATAAAAAGATATTTCAAAATGTTTAGACAAATTTCAGACCTGGAATACTTGTAATATGAAAGATATCTTCCTGTGGTGGTAAAGTCTCCTCTGTTTGCTCCTTTTGAACATGTCTTGAATTTCTTACTGCCTGCAGCTGAGCTTCTAATCCAGCAGTATTTTGTTTAATGAGATCAATTCTGTTAAAAGAATGTCCATTATCTAATGAAATAATAAAGAACTTACATTTATATGGCACTTAACTTCATCTCAGGTTAACAAAAAGTGCATTGCAAACCACAAAAGTTACTTTTATGAGGATCAGTGAAGAATATTTAATACATTTTTTATTTGCCAGAGTCCTTAAATGACCACTACTCATTTCTCAGGGTGATTTGCTATCAGGTACCTCCAAAGGTGGGCACACAAAATTTGTGCTCTAATTATTCCACCCTTTTCAAGTGTGTTGCACAGCTAAGAGCCAAAACAATCACAGATGAAAATTAGAGGTTGATTTTCCTTTTTCTGCCAAAGTCCAGCATTCATACACTTTTGTGAAGACTGGAGTATGGAATCATAACATCTTTTAGGCAAGTGATTTTCCATCTCTTCTCATCTTAATAGCGATCTTTTATTTTGAAATATTGTCCTTTTCTCTAGATACACTCCATGAGGGAAACCATCCTCTGAGCATCTACCCTGTCAAACCAATTCAGAATCTTTTATATTTCAAGAAGGTCAGATCTCTTTCTTCTAAACTGAAATGGGTATAGGCCCAATCGTAACCTTTTTCCATAAACAAACTTCTTCATGCTAAGAGTTAACTTAGTGAATCCTTTGTGGACTACTTCCAAAGTGACTTTCCACTTGACTGAACATACGTCAGCTGGAAATTGAGTTATCAGCTGGCTGCCGAGAATGGGGGATAATTACATAAAATGTGGAGGCACATTTCAGAAATCTGAGGAATGAGACATAGAAACAAAACAATGAATGTTATATGACCACCAGATGTAAAACAAAAATCAGCATTTTGAAGACACACTTCAGATGCCTGGACATGTCTGGAGACAACTTCAGTAAGCATAAGCCAGCATTCCCAGAATAGCCCAGATAGGCTGTGTTGTGCATAACATTGCGTAGTAGCAAAATCTGAATAATGAGGGCGAACAAAGGACACAGACTCTTTGGTTGATTCCGAGGGTGAAGAAAACAAGAAGCAGAACTAGTAAAAGGCAATGGGAGATGTTGACAATGCATTACCAGAGGTCCACAGTGTTGCCTGGGGTTGCCCTCGTTACAGAGCGGTTCACTTCAACCACCAAGAGTCTTGAAATGTGCCCTGCTGAGAACAGTCTCATTATAAGGGCAGAAACATGGAGTAAGCAGTAAGATGAAACAAACTGCGTAGCATGCTACATCATCATAGCCATCCCATTTTCTGGCTTATAAAATGGGGACGATTCCAGATCAGGTGCCGGTGCAAACAGTGGCCCTCTTTGTCATCCCAGAACACCCTCCCAAAGGAGCATCACTGCGACTTGTTTCAAAGGATGTGAAGTCAGACTTAAGATCTATGACTGTTAATGTCAATAACTATGCAGTTTTATCCATGTTCACGTTAGTTGTAGGAATAATTTGCAGCAAATGTCAGAATTCTATGTCAAGTTTTCCGTTAATTAGGATGCAAAGCTAGTTTTCCCATCCTTATCACTGCCCGTCCTGGCATGCATAACTTCCTATGAATGCTTCCGTATTGCAAATGCAACTACATAATTGGAATGCTTTCAAAATTATTACCATTAATTAGGTCTTTACATGTTCTGTTTATAAAATTGATGTGACATCACAGCTTCCCTTGATAATTAGCTTTTACACAATCCGGTGATAAAACAATATAATTAGTCTGCCATCTATGGGTGCTCAATAGGTACTTGGGCATTGTCGGTCTTTTTCTTCTTCCTACAACAGAAAAACTGCAAATACCAGGAGATATCCATGTGCGAACCCAATGTTGACACCTGTGGCAAAAAAAATGATTGCGCCACTTGAAATAACTCTTCAGAGGCTGGCATCCCAACACCAATCACCCTTTATTTAATCTTTGACCACAGTACAGCTTCTTCTTAGTCATACAATAGGAGGACCCAATATCCCTGATATGCCCCCTTTTATGTCAGCCAGATCTCCCTGATTGGACCAGATTAACAGCCCCAAACAGAAAACTCACATTCTATGAAGTCCAGACCTTGTTGCAATCACTACACCACTGTATATTATTTCATATGTGGAATAAAAGCAACAAAGCTGCAAATAGCCTGAAAATGTTCTTAGCTGTGAGAATACAAGATTCTGAAATGTACTTATTTTTCAATGACTCTGAATATCTGATTTCAATATGAAGGTCCACAAATTAGTGCTATGGAGTAGGAATACTGAGAGATTAAGGACTGCATATTACACTGAGATCAGCTTCTTGTATCCCAACATAAATTTTGGAGGCAAGTTATTTCCACTGGTTAGCTTGTTGTGCTTTATCAAGCAATGGCCCATTAATTAGTCTGATGTGGATCATCCATCCCTATCCAGGAGACTGTTCTGTCTCATAAAGGTGGTAGAAGAGCTACCACGGGCTACAGGAAGCCCAAGGATATATGCCAAGATCTCACTGGGTCCAGGCCACCAGATCCCATGAAGTGGAAGGAGCGGACATGTTGGACATGGGCAGACAAAACTGTCAGAGTGGGGGCTTCCAACTGACACACTAGGGCTGTATAAGAGTCTATCCATTTCACTGACCAGAAACTATACAGTTAAACCTGCCAGGCAATACTGGGAACAGGTTCTTCCTAACTGCATTTGATAAGGTTCCCCAGGGTAGGCTCATTCAGAAGGTAAGGAGGCATGGGATTCAGGGAAATTTGGCAGTCTGGATAAAAAAACTGGCTGTCCAATAGAAGACAGAGGGTGGTAGCAGATGGAAAGTGTTCAGCCTGGAGCTCAGTGACCAGTGGTGTTCCGCCATGATATGTTTTGGGACCTTTCCTCTTCACGATCTTTCTCAATGACTTGGATGAGAAAGTAAAAGGGTGGGTTAGTAAGTTTGCCGATGACGTGGAGGTTGATGGAGTTGCGGACAGGGTGGAGGGCTGTTGTAGGTTGCAATGGGACATTGACAGGATGCAGAGCTGGGTAAAGAAGTGTCAGATGGAATTCAACCCAGAAAAGTGAATCATTTTGGAAGGCTGATTTTGAATGTAGAATACAGGGTTAATGGCAGGATTCTTCGCAGTGTGGAGGAACAAAGGCATCTTGAGGTCCACGTCTATAGATCCCTCAAAGTTGCTACCCAAGTTGACAGGGTTGTAAAGAAGGTGTATGGTGTGTTGGTTTTCACTGGCATGGGAATTGAGTTTAAGAGCTGCAAGGTTATGCTGCAGCTCTATAAAACCCTGGTTAGACCACACTTGGAATATTGTATTCAGTTCTGGTTGCCTCATTCTAGGAAACTTTAGAGAGGGTGCAGAGGACATATACCAGGATGCTGCCTAGACTGGAGGTTAGGTCCTTTGAGGAATGGTTGAGGGGGCTAGGAATTTTCTCATCGGAGCAAAGAAGGATGAGAGGTGATTTTATAGAGGCATACAAGATAATGAAAGGCATAGATACAGTGAATACCTAGAGACTTTTTCCCAGGACGGAAATGACTATTACGAGGGAGCATAATTTTAAGGTGATTGGAGGAAGTGAGATGTCTGAGGTAGGTTCTTTACACTAAGAGTGATGGGCGTGCGGAATGCGGTGCCAGCAGTGGTAGTGGAGTCAGACACTTCACAGACTTTTAAGCGACTCTTGAATAGGCGCATGGATGATAGTAAAATGTAGCGTATGCAGGGTAGTTTGATCTTAGTAGGATAATAGGTTGGCGCAACATCATGGGCCGAAGGACCCGTACTGTGCTGTACTGTTCTATGTAACTGCCTATTAATCATAACAGCAACTTCTTCACGTCATTGGGCCAAAATATTTTGTTTATTTTGACAGATTTATGAACTACTCAGAGGATCGTGTATTTTTAAATGGATTGAAGTAGATAGTTTATGTTTGCAAAATTATGAGATGTTCATGTTATTATAGAGCTTGCAAGTTTTATCTATTCAGTCTATATTAGGGGAATAGGTAGTATGAGGAGGTGAATGGAGGGTTATAGAGTGCAGGGTTATGGGTAACCAGGGCTTAAGGGAGAGTTGCAGTGGTGAGAGGGAAATGGGGTGGGAGGAGTGACAGGACTGGTGAGGTGCCCTCATAATTTTCTCCAGGAGATGGACCTTTTAACCTGTTCACCTTGTCATCAGCTTATTTCTTTCTCAAACCTGCCACAGAAGCTGGCAGGCCTGACTCCAGCCTACTCCTGACACCTCAGCATGAAAATAGCTTTGTCAGGCGCTGCTGGATAGGAGGTGGAATTGTGACTTAGGGAATCTCATGACTCTCAATTCTTGCCTCTAAGATGAAAGCTCCTTCGACTTGGCTAAAGGGCTATAATTGGGTCTGACTGTTTGCTCCAACACGAAAGCTGTGGGCTTAGTTTGGGAGAACTCCATCAGCATGAGGCAGACAAGCATATAGCACTCTCTGTGTGCACAGTCTACATTCAACAGCAGTATCTAAGCCTCATACAAACTCCAGTATTGGCTATCATTCATGAATGGCAGGATCCCAGAGGCCACATTCCAACAGCAGCATTAGTCCTGTCAGCTCCTGAACATTAGACTGAACTGATTTTTTATATATATACTTCTTTGTGGTCCAGGCTGTTATGGCAGCCTAGACGCCTCCAAGAAACTCACATTGGGAGACCAGTACACCTCTCAGCATTACAACACTGGGTCCTGTCTTAAGCTCTAGAAAGAAATTTCCAGATTGGGAAGGTTTCATACCCTCTGAGTGCCATTTGCCTCATAAAAGACAGGTGGTTTCACCCCTCACAAGGCTCATGAAATCTGTGAAATGAGCAGGTCTTAGACACCTGATTGCACTATCTTTCCTGTATGTTGCTATATATGATCTCCATCAGATTTACAGCAGGACATGGTAAAATCCACATGTAATTTCAAGACTGTAACATTTCTATATTCTCTGCTTATGTTTTGTAATTAGTTACATGTATTAATTGAAAGCTTTATAAGTTTTACAATTGTTCACAAATTGACCATGTTAAACCATTTTAAAATATCTTTTCCAGTTGCCTCAAGAATTAAGAAAGTGTAATCAAAGACAGCATTATGTCCCTATATGATCAATGTCACTACCTAATTTTTTTGGAACACTAAATTGTTCTCACAAGATGACTGACAAGCGGTGACAAGATCTCTGCTAAAGATTCTTTTCCTACTTGTTTCGAAGCTGCGTGGCTCTTTTTTTGTAAGCCAAGTAAGTCATTGGTTCGAAGGCCATTGATTTCACCTTCCTCTGTAGAAACAGAGAATCTTCTTTCCCTTTACGTAAAATATTGATGTTTTCTTCATACTCTTTTTTGATGGATGTGAGGATATATTTGTATGCTGTTGCATTCTCAATGACCTGTGAAATGAAACAAATCTGTATTTAACTTGAACAGAACATGTTCATATACATATACCTATTTGTTGTACTTTGTGTTAAATTCATTGTATGACCAATGTTTCTGAAATTATGTTTCCCTGCATGATATGGGTAGATTTTCTACATTGGGTACTCTCTGTAATTTTAATGCAAATTGTTTCCATTATGAAAGGCTTTCTCTTTCTCAGCCCAACACACCTCCAACTCTTCTCAAACTTACTTGTATTATACAACGTGCAAAATCTGCCACAAATCAACAAAATTGATTAACATTTTATAATGTCTTCAATAAAATTTTGCTTAAAATTTGATATATTTAATATTGGTAACTCTATAACATTAGCTTTCTACTTCTGTAAATTTGTCACAAGGTGTATTATCAACCCGCCTACTAAGTAACCCAATTATAAACTGCTGAAGAGATAGTAGGAACTGCAGATGCTGGAGAATCTGAGATAACAAGGTGTAGAGCTGGATGAACACAGCAGACCAAGCAGCATCAGTGGAGCAGGAAGGCTGACTGGACAGGAAGGTTTCTGAAGAAGGGTCTAGACCCGAAACATCAGCCTTATCGCTCCTCTGATGCTGCTTGGCCTGCTGTGTTCATCCAGATCTACACCTTGTTATCTCCTATAAACTGCTCAAGATGGCTTTAAAGAAACACAGCACTTTTGTTTTTGCTTAGAATGGAGTTTAGGATTCACTTAGTATTTTTATCCAAGAAGTATCTACTTGTATTCTTAGCTTTAGTTTTCAGATGCAGTTTAGTTTTGAGATGCAGCTCATAGGCGTGCAAATAAAATGCAGAAACCTCCCAAAAGTGATTAATTCTGTTTGGAGGTATGGCCAGTTTTGTAAGTAGGATGTTTCTGGTCCAATGTTTTCAAAACAAATAAAAGCATTAGCAAACATTTGAGAGATGCTGAACATCATTTGTGTTTAAAATTTCATAATCTCATTTGCCTGGTATGACAGAAGTACATCAGGAGGAAGTACATCAGAACACCAGTAGTGAATGATAAAAAGGAGCTTTTAAAAGTTCCTGAGCTTTAAAAATTGCCCACAAAGCTTACAGGCTTCAGAGAATAGATTCCCCTATTCCAATTTAGTTTTCAAACCAGGCCATTTGGGAACAGTGATGCGGTCAAGCAGGTGAACAGCTAATCGGACTGAAGATTTCTCACAGTCAGCATACCAAGAAGTAAAAAAAGAAGGCTTATAATGTAAATTCTAGTAATAATATCACAGAATATCACAAATAAACTTTGAAAATAAATTTAAAATGTCTTTATTATTTTTAAAATGTCATGGTGATTCTGTCATGAAATTGAAGGAATGTCATTCCAAACTGAGAAAATTTCCAGGCCTTTAAAGACTTCTTTTTTCCACCTTTCGACTGACAAATGGGTGAAGCTACTGCTTTAAATGAAGGATACTGGAAGAACATGTTGCAGTTTTTAAAAATTAGTTACTGGAACTCAATGTTACTTTCTTCAAGGAATGGGAGTAGGAGGGATGTTAGACACTTTGATTACATTTCTGTGTGTGTCCAGTAGCTTTCAATCAACTAATTATGGTGAGCTCAGGAGGGCTCAGCAGAGTAACAACCACATGATTGCAACTACAGCCCTGTATGTAGAAAATACGAGTAGAAATCTCTAGTCTGCAAAAAGAAAGCAGCTCAATCTCGCTCCTCATCCTGTGTTGAGAAGTAACGTAAAAACTCCCTGTAGCTGTTCACACTCACCATGTTAATGTAAACTTTTATCTCTACAAAAAGTCAGTTGAAAGGAAAAAGGGAAAAGCTACAGCAAACTCTGTTTTAACTGGCACCTTATTGACTAGCAATCTTGATAAACCAGCAAAAATTATATATTTCAAATTTGTGCTGTGGTGTCCGAGTACTTATGCTTTAAATAAAATGTGATGTGTACACCCCCTGCATTGCATTTCTGTTACTTACCATGTGTTTTTACATTGATTTTAGAAGATGTGTTAGGTTTTTTTTAGAGCTGTTAATGGTCAGGGTTTACTATGGGTATGCATACCCCAAGACTGTCCAGAATATTTGATCAACCAGCACACTCTGGTCCCATAGGCTTAATTCACACACGGGATGAGGGCATCCCATCTCCAATTGCTCAGATGGCAGTTAAGCATCAACTTCAATGCTGTGGGTCAGGAGTTACTTGTAGATTTCTTTCCCTAAAGGACATGAGTGAACTAGACGGATATTTCCAACAATCGGCAATGGATTCATGGTCATCATTTAGAGTCTTAATTCCAGAGTCTTTTTTGATTTGAATTAAAATTCCACCATCTGATGGGATTTGATGCTTTGATCTCTGGGTTAAGAGTGCAGTGATAATGCCGTCGGGCTGTTGCCTTCCTTTATGTCAGTTCATAAAAAGTTTGCTGTACCTTCAGAGACTCTAAAAGAGGCAAACTTTCACCCAGGTAATGCAAGTCAGTATTGGTGTGCAATTAACCTTGTCTCATCAGCAAAGAAACAAAAGGCAACAGAAGGAATCAAAGAAAACAATCAATTGCTGTGGTCCAGATTGGTGCTATCAAAACGTTTCTCCCTTGTTTTCCCCAAAGCCGTGCCCCCTTTATACTTAAACAACCCTGTCTTGTCTCTTTGTATGTCTATCTGCTGTTATGCATGTGGGAATTGCACAAATAGACAGAGTCTAAGTTATAGAGTTGCAAGTTAGAAATTCATGTTTCTTTCTTGGCATTAGTTAATAACATTTTGATAACAATTATATTATTTTCTTGTTGATGAAAATTCTGGTGAGCATGTTCTTTTAACCCAAATTAGACTTTCTGGACAATTCGGTCATTTAATCAAATTTTACATTTGTCGCAAGTCCAGGAAATGTGGAACTTGCTCTCCAGCACAGTGATCAAAGCAAGGTCTTGATGAAACTGAGCTGAAGACTGGTGGAACAAGAACCATCTTCTTTTGTGCTAGGCATGACCCAAGCAGTGCAGAGTTTTCTCCATGATTCTTATTGACTCTAATTTTGCTAGGGCTCTTTGAAACTACACTTGGTCAAGTGCAGCCTGGATGTCCCCTCAGCTGTTCTGTCCATGTTTGAATGATGGTTTGCAACAACATCAAGAACTGACAGGACCTGGTGGAACCCAAACTGGTCTGTTCAACCCTTTGATCCTGAATTACACAGCAGGAGGTAACTGCTAAGCAAGTGCAACTTGATAGCACTAATGATGACATCATTAATTACTTTATGCTCATGAGACGAGCTTTGGGATAGTAATTGACCACTGCTATAGAACAAACCTGAGCAATTTTTCACATTGGTGGGTAGATTATACTGTTACAGCTATACTGAAAACAGCTTGGCTAAGGCTGCAGCACATTCTGGAGCACAAGTCTTAGAACATTTGCTGGAATATTGTCAGAGCCAACAGATTTTGCAGCATCCAGTGCCTCCAGTCATTTCTTGATATCATGTAGAGTGAATCAGATTGGCTAAAATCTGACATCTGTGAGGAGGCCAAGATAAATCTTCAACTCAGCACTTTTGGCTGAAGATTGGTGCAAATGCTTTAGCCTTTCTTTTTTGCACTGATGTGTCCGTCCCAGTCAATGAGGATAGGGCTTTAGCCTTTATTTCCTGCACTAACATGCTTGACCCAGTCAATGAGGATAGGGCGTTTGTGGAAACACCTCTTTCAGTGAATTGTTTAATTTACCATCACCATTTATAACTGGATGTGGCAGGACTGCAGAGCTTAAATCTGATCCGTTGATTGTGGAATTGGTTAGATCTGTCTATGTTATAGTATACTATTTGGTATGTGAGTAGTCCTGCTTCATAGCTTCACCAGGTTGATGCCTCATACTTAGGTGTGTCTGGCACTGATCTCCTGCACTCTTAGGTTGATCCCCTGGTTCAATGGTAATGGTAGAGTCAGAGAATATGCTAGGCCATGAGGCTGCAGATTGTGTTAGAGTCAAATTCTGCTGCTGCTAATGGTCCACAGTGCCTCATGTCAGCCCAGTTTTCAGAATCGAGTCCTAGACTCATACAGTAGAGAAACAGACCCTCCGATCCAACACCCACGCACAGACCAGGCATCCCAGTTGGACCGAGTCCCATTTCTAGCATTTGGCCTGTATCCCTCCAAACCGTTCCTATTTCTATACCGTCCAGATTAAATGTCTTAAATGTTTGTGACTGACTTGTATTTCCCTCCACCACTTCCTCTGGCAGCTTGTTACATACAGGCACCATCCTCTGAGTGAAAACGTTACCCCTCGGGCCCTTTTTAAATGCTTACCTTCTCACCTTAAACAAATGCCCTTAGTTTTGGACTCCCCCACTGTAGGAAAAAGGCTGTTCACCTTATCCATGCCCCTCATGATTTTGTGAATCTCTATAAGATCACACCTCAGTCTCTGATGCTTCAGGGAAAAAAAGCCCCAGCCTATTCAGCTTCTCCATATAACTTAAACCCTCCAGTCCTGGCAAAGGCCTTATAAATCTTATCTGCACCCTCTCAAGTGTAACAGCACATTCCTGTAGCAGGGTGACCAGAGCTGTACACAGTATTCCAAAAGTGGCCTGGTCAATGTCTTGTACAACTGCAACATGACGTCCCAACTCCCATACCCAACTCCTGACCAATAAAGGCAAGCGTACCAAACTCCATCTTCACCACCCTGCCTAGCTGCAATTCAGATTTCAAGGAACTATGCACCTGTACCCCTAGGTTTCTTTATTCAGAGCTGCTAGATCTATTCAAAATCAGTACAGTGATAGTGTCAATGAATACGATTTAGGATATTCTTGATGTGAAAATGGGGCTTTGTCTCTACAATGACTGCACAGTGGTCACTCTTACCAATACGGTCATGGAAAGATGCACCTGTGGCAGATAGATTGACGAGGAAGAGGTTAAGTATGTTTTTCCTCTTATTGGTTCCCTTATCACCCACCAACAAATCAGTTTAGTATCAGTGATAATGGGAACTGCAGATGCTAGAGAATCCAAGATAATGAAATGTGAGGCTGGATGAACACAGCAGGCCCAGCAGCATCTCAGGAGCACAAAAGCTGACGTATCAGGCCTAGACCCTTCATCAGAGAGGGGGATGGGGTGGGGGTTCTGGAATAAATAGGGAGAAAGGGGGAGGCGGACCGAAGATGGAGAGAAAAGAAGATAGGTGGAGAGGAGAGTATAGCTGGGGAGGTGGGGAGGGGATAGGTCAGTCCAGGGAAGATGGACAGTTCAAGGAGGTGGGATGAGGTTAGTAGGTAGGAGATGGAGGTACGGCTTGGGGTGGGAGGAAGGGATGGGTGAGAGGAAGAACAGGTTAGGGAGGCAGAGACAGCTTGGACTGGTTTTGGGATGCAGTGGGTGGAGGGGAAGAGCTGGGCTGGTTGTGTGGTGCAGTGGGGGGAGGGGACAAACTGGGCTGGTTTTGGGATGCGGTGGGGGAAGGGGAGATTTTGAAACTGGTGAAGTCCACATTGATACCATTGGGCTGCAGGGTTCCCAAGCGGAATATGAGTTGCTGTTCCTGCAACCTTCGGGTGGCATCATTGTGGCACTGCAGGAGGCCCATGATGGACACGTCATCAAAAGAATGGGAGGGGGAGTGGAAATGGTTTGCAACTGGGAGGTGCAGTTGTTTATTGCGAACCGAGCGGAGGTGTTCTGCAAAGCGGTCCCCAAGCCTCCGCTTGGTTTCCCCGATGTAGAGGTAGCCACACGCGGTACAGTGGATGCAGTATACCACATTGGCAGATGTGCAGGTGAACCTCTGCTTAATGTGGAAAGTCATCTTGGGGCCTGGGATGGGGGTGAGGGAGGAGGTGTGGGGGCAAGTGTAGCATTTCCTGTGGTTGCAGAGGAAGGTGCCGGGTGTGGTGGGGTTGGAGGGCAGTGTGGAGCGAACAAGGGAGTCACAGAGAGAGTGGTCTCTCCGGAAAGCAGACAAGGGTGGGGATTGAAAAATGTCTTGGGTGGTGGGGTCGGATTGTAGATGGCGGAAGTGAGGAAGATGATGCGTTGTATCCGGAGGTTGGTGGGGTGGTGTGTGAGAACGAGGGGGATCCTCTTTGGGTGGTTGTGACGGAGGCGGGGTGTGACGGATATGTTGCGGGAAATGCGGGAGACGCGGTCAAGGGCGTTCTCGACCACTGTGGGGGGAAAGTTGCGGTCCTGGAAGAACTTGGACATCTGGGATGTGCGGGAGTGGAATGCCTCATCCTGGGAGCAAATGCGGCGGAGGCGGAGGAATTGGGAATAGGGGATGGAATTTTTGCAGGAGGGTGGGTGGAAGGAGGTGTATTCTAGGTAGCTGTGGGAGTCGGTGGGCTTGAAATGGACGTCAGTTACAAGTTGGTTGCCTGAGATGGAGACTGAGAGGTTCAGGAAGGTGAGGAATGTGCTGGAGATGGCCCGGGTGAACTGACGGTTGGGGTGGAAGGTGTTGGTGAAGTCGATGAATCAGTTTAGAAGCTATGTCCTTTGGGACTCAACCAACTCAGTCAGTGGTTGCACTGTTCAGTCACTGTTAGTGGTTAACATTGAAATCCCCTGCTCAGATTACATTCTGCACCCTTGCCATCTTTCTTGCGTCTTCCAAGTGGCATTCAATATGAAGGAGAACTGATTCAGTCGCTAAGGGGTGGGGTGCCACTTCCCAGCTTGCAGTGTTTGAAGTGGTGCGCAGTTGGGTTCTAAATATGGCACCAGCAGCATATGTGCCAGAAGGCCCCAGCAGCAATGAGTGTTTTCATTCCTCCTGCTGCGTATTTTGGGATCAAAGGGTTGAACAGACCAGTTGCATAATTAATGGTGTGAAAAATGGAAGATTGACTGACAGAAGTTGCTCCGCTCATAGCAAATTGTATGCCATGAATCTCACGATAAAACACTAACTGCACATGGGAAGGTTCCACCCTTGCAATTTGAGGTGAATCCCGAATGGGCCAATAAGACTATTCAATCAAGGTAGCCGCTTTGGCCGATGTCATCAAATCTGGCCCAGGCTGAATTCAAAACAGGGGTTCAACTCTATCAGCTATTTTTTGTGGTTGTATCCTTGTTCCATACAAAGCTAACAGATGATAACAGTCATTTATACGTTCCTAGTTGTGGTGGAAGATAAACGACCTGACAGTGCATGAGCCACTGAATATTGCAGTTTCTTTTATGTTTTATATGTGAACCCTTGGCAGATGTTTAAGAGGCAGCATCACTGTGATGCCAGTAATGTTTCATTGTTTGCTACAATAATTTTACAGATATCGCCTGCATAAGGCTTCTGGCGGTGAAGCCTGGCATGCAACTTCCTGTATTGCAATTCTGTGCAGTGGAAGTGCTACAATTCTAAATCATACTCCCAGCAGCTTGAAGTGTAAAGTAGACAGCAATATAAATGATGGCACAGAAAATCATTCATCCTCTTATGGAACTGGATCCAGCTTCTCCTGAGCTATTCATGAGCAATGACCCCCTCAGTCACCTCTGCCCAGGTTGCCTTTATTGCCTTTCATAGACAAAAGAATTTCCCTTCGTCCACAAGCACCTCTGATATTTCATGGGGATGATAGCAAAGGTTGAATGATACTCCTGTGTTGCAGATAACGAAGTGCTGTATATGTACCTCATATATATGGTGCCCAGATGTTGGCAGCCTGCTGGACATCTTGCCTATAGAGTTTGCTGTCTTACACACACACGCAAATGTAGTAAGCTGGGAAGAACATAGGTGCAGCGAAAAATCCACTCGTCCCCGGAATAACTCAGAAATCCTGACTTGAAAGGAATATCATTTATTGTTGAACACCAAATAAGAGCCACTACATGTGCATACGCAGGCTTGTCCCAGTCTGGGGCAAACACAGTTCTGTAGACCTATCCCAGTATTGCTTTATTATTTTTTACTCCTGGGTCTGCTTTTGTTTTGTGTGTTTTTTAAACTACTGTCCACCTTCGGTAAAAGCACCAGTGTAGCCAATTCAAGATCAAAGTGCAAAGCCTATTAAGGGCAATGCAAATGGGTCTGCTTTATAAGGTGCTCAGGTGATGAGTTAGAGCTGCATAGGTCACAGCTGTTACCAAGATAACTCAAAGGAAGATTAATTAGTGATTTCCCTGTGAGCCTTGAAGGGGTTATCGTAGCCCCCAAGTGAAGTACTTCATATTTTTTAGGTTCACCACGATACTTAGCCTCAGAAGAGAAAATTGCACAAATTTTTTTTTCATATTTCTGCCATTTTCTTTTTTGTATGATTATTTTGCCTATCTCAGCTTTTAGGGGGACCAACATTTACTTAAGCTAGATTCTCTTTTTTTACACATTTGTAAAACTTCTCACAATCTGTTTTTATACTCCTAGCTAGTTTACTATCATTCAATAAAAACTGAAAGATTACAGATACGGTAAATCAGGAACAAAAACAGAAGTTGCTGGACATGTCAGCAGGTCTGGCAGCATCTGTAAAGAAAAAAAAAATCAGAGTTAACCTTTTGGGTCTGGTGACCTGGAGTTCTGAGGAAGGGTCACTGGACTCAAAATGTTAACTCTGATTTTTTTCTTCACAGGATGCTGCCAGACCTGGTGAGCATTTCCAAAAACTTCTGTTTTTGTTATTATCATTCATTTTTTTTCTCCCTATTCATCAACATTTTGGTGGGTCTTTACTGGTTTCAAAAACAGTCAGGCTTATTACTATTTTTTGCAAAATGAAAAAATGAAAAGTGCCTACTTTTCTCCTATCTTCCTTCTTCTTAAGCAAACCTCTGGGATAAAAGGATGATTTACATCCAATCCAGTTTTATGGGTAATGAGATAGCTGATAAATTCGCTGCATGATTTACAAATTATGCCAGTTGGGCATAGACGATGCTTGGAGAGTTAGAACACAAGTTGTTTAGAAGTTTCAACGCTCATTCCAACATTGTTGCTGTATTCCTCCATACCTACACGATTAGATTTCTATTAAGTTTAAGATTCTTATTCAGATTTGTACTTCGTAAAATTCAAACTTAATCTGATATCCAACTGTATCATGATCACTATTTCCCAGCTTGTGTTTGTTATCAGATTACTAATTAGTACAGCTCATGCTTTATCCTTTGTTGTTTCACAAAATATTGGCCTGGATTTTCCAAAGACTATATAATCTATCAAAGCACAAATGCTTGTTGCATGTCCAGACACTGAGGAATCCAGAACATAGCAAACTCCAAGGGAATTGCCTGGGAAACTGAAGATTCCAAAGGACAATTCCCTACATGTAGAACCTGCTGACAGGACCATTTCAATTGTAGAATTTGGAGGGTTAGGTAAATAACTGCTTATGGAAAAGTTTGACTATTAAAAATATAGTCGAACACACAAATAGCTAATAAACTGACCCCCAAATTACCACACACCTGTCCAATTACACCTCTGCTAGACCTCTCACACCCACATCCTGTTACCCCATTGTATGCTGGGACCTGAACACCACCGAAAAACATCTGCCATAAGACCCAGTAGCCACCATTACCCCAGTGACCCAACAACCTTCTCCAGGAGTTGTTGGCCACTGATGGAGTGTTCTTGATGCTGCCAAAAAGGTCGATAATCAATCTTCCCCTAATTGTTATTCCTCATTTATTGTCTCTCTTTTTTATAAATCATTATCATAGATCCCCACAGTGTGAAAACAGTCACTTCGGCCCAACAAATCCACAATGACCCTCAGAGCATCCCACCCAGACCCATCCCTGAACAGTACGGGCAATTTAGCATGGGCAATCCACTTAGCCTACACATCTTTGGACTGTCAGAGGAAACCAGAGCACCGGAGGAAACCCACACAGACAAGGGGAGAAGGTGCAAACTCCACACAGACAGTCGCCCAAGGGTGGAATTGAACCCAGGTTCCTGGAGCTGTGAGCCAGCAGTGCTAACTCTGAACCACAGTGCCTCCATGGCTCTTGGCTGATTACAGAGGGATAGACTACGATTACTTGTATTGGCCTATTCGCTGATGTATATTCCTTTAAAGCGTCCACCCCTTCCTATCCTGAATTTATCCAAATTGTTATATTTCTAGTTCACCTGAACCTGTAAGCTTTAAGCCCTATATCCACAGAGATAATGGGAACTGCAGATGCTGGAGAATCCAAGATAACAAAGTGTGTAGCTGGATGAACACAGCAGGCCAAGCAGCATCTCAGGAGCACAAAAGCTGACGTTTCGGGCCTAGACCCTTCATCAGAGAGGGGGAAGGGGAGAGGGTGCTGGAATAAATAGGGAGAGAGGGGGAGGTGGACCGAAGACGGAGAGAAAAGAAGATAGGTGGAGAAGAGAGTATAGGTGGGGAGGTGGGGAAGTAGGGAGGGGGTAGGTCAGTCCAGGGAAGACGAACAGGTCAAGGAGGCGGGATGAGGTTAGTAGGTAGGTGCGGCTTGAGGTGGGAGGAAGGGATAGGTGAGAGGAAGAACAGGTTAGGAAGGCGGGGACAAGCTGGGCTGGTTTTGGGATGCAGTGGGGGAAGGGCAGATTTTGAAGCTTGTGAAGCCCACATTGATACCATTGGGCTGCAGGGTTCCCAAGCGGAATATGAGTTGCTGTTCCTGCAACCTTCGGGTGGCATCGTTGGGGAATTGCAGGAGGCCCATGATGGACATGTCGTCTAAGGAATGGGAGAGGGAGTTAAAATGGTTTGCGACTGGGAGGTGCAGTAGTTTATTGCGAACCGAGCGGAGGTGTTCTGCAAAGCGGTCCCCAAGCCTCCGCTTGGTTTCCCCGATGTAGAGGAAGCCACACCGGGTACAATGGATACAGTATGCCACATTGGCAGATGTGCAGGTGAACATCTGCTTAATATGGAAAGTCATCTTGGGGCCTGGGATGGGGGTGAGGGAGGAGGTGTGGGGGCAAATGTAGCACTTCCTGAGGTTGCAGGGGAAGGTGCCCGGTGTGGTGGGGTTGGAGGGGAGTGTGGAGCGGACAAGGGAGTCACGGAGCGAGTGGTCTCTCCGGAAGGCAGACAAGGGTGGGGATGGAAAAATGTCTTGGGTGGTGGGGTCGGATGGTAGATGGCGGAAGTGTCGGAGGATGATGCATTGTATCCAGAGGTTGGTGGGGTGGTATGTGAGAACAAGGCGGATCCTCTTAGGGCGGTTGTGGCGGGGCAGGGTGTGAGGCATGTGTTGCGGGAAATGAGGGAGACATGGTCAAGGGCATTCTCGACCACTGTGGGGCGAAAGTTGCGGTTCTTGAAGAACGTGGATATCTGGGATGTGCGGGAGTGGAATGCCTCATCCTGGGAGCAGATGCGGTGGATGCGGAGGAATTGGGAATAGGGGATGGAATTTTTGCAGGAGTATCGGTGGGAGGAGGTGTATTCTAGGTAGCTGTGGCAGTCGGTGGGTTCGAAATGGACATCAGTTACAAGCTGGTTACCTGAGATGGAGGCTGAGAGGTCCAGGAAGGTGAGGGATGTGTTGGAGATGGCCCAGGTGAACTTGTAGACCCCACCACCCAAGATGTTTTTCCATCTTCCATCTTCCCTGGACTGACCTATCCCCTCCCTACCTCCCTACCTATATTCTCCTCTCCACCTATCTTCTTTTATCTCCATCTTCGGTCCACCTCCCCCTCTCTCCCTATTTATTCCATTTAAGAGCGAGAATTATCAGTTAAAAGTTGAAATTGACTTCAAGTCATTCAGTGATAACGGGAACTGCAGATGCTGGAGAATCCGAGATAACAAAGTGTGGAGCTGGATGAACACAGCAGGCCAAGCAGCATCTTAGGAGCACAAAAGCTGACATTTCGAGCCTAGACCCTTCATTCGTTCGGTTCTGATTATATCTGCAAAGATCGGGATTTTAAGATTAAGTGCAATCAACGTACATAGTCAGCCTGTCTTACCTTATCAAACACATTCCTGTAAATAATATACCGCTGCTCATCTGGTCCTTGATCAGGACAGCCCACCTCCCCGGTCTCGGTGTTAACGTGTGTCCGAATGCGGCAAAGGAGGTTTCGGTTAGTGGGAATTGGTGAAATAGCCTGAGGCTTTCCTAGCGATGCTGTTGATGGACCTTCGCCGGCCATTTGAGTTTCCCGGACCCGGCCGCCTCTCCTGATGATCGGGCCGTCGGTCTAGAGCTTGTCGGGAGTGACCCAACCTTTAACACTCACTATTTTCTGTTCCCCGGCTCAACATTTATTTCTGAATCGTGGCAGAGCTTACATCCAAAACATTTCTTTTTGTTTTCCCCCTCTCTAGCCTGACGCTCAGTGCTCACAGCGTGACTCTCACAATCTCCAGGTGGTTGCTAAGGAGTGAATGGACGCACCACATAGTTTTCTGGGAAATGTAGTTTCAAATCCACCTGTCTTTCAAAAAGACTGTTTCTTAATCGCATTTACTTCTGTTCAACAGAAACAAATGTATCCACTTGCAATTTCACCATGGAAAAAGTATTAACTTTAAAGTAAATTTTACACTTACTTCGTTAGTTAACTCCCATAATGCAATGCAACAGGCTGTCTTGATCTTAAAACATATTAGAAACCAAGATATCGATTTCATGCGGAAACACTTGAAATCTACTTTAATACATTTTTAGTGCCTGGAAAAGCTGATGATATTTTGAAAAATTGAAGTGTATCGAAAACGGAATTACTTAGACACCTAAGCCCTGGTGGCAGTTTAGAAAACCCCGTGGCTTGGGTAGAAGGTTCTCTTTTGATGCTGCGCTGTTAGAGGGTGGGAGTGGGTAAGTGTAAGGTCCGGGTTTAACAAATATTTTATGCAGCGTTACCTATTTACAATCTGATTTTGATTTCGATTTCTATCTTTCTGGGTCTCATTTAGGTGGATCGAGGTTTAAAAAAAATGCAGATCTTCGTGAAAACGCTCACGGGAAAAACGATAACCCTCGAGGTAAGGAAGGGGCGGGCAGTCGGCCGAGGCCTCCTTCAGGTCTCGAGTAGAACCAAAACGTGCAAATGCCCCGAGCTGAAAATTAATGTTTAATGTAATGTTGATTTATAAGCTGCATTTAGTATGTACTCAGTATGGAGGTAGTGTGATCTCCAGTTTATGAATCCTAAGGCCTTAAATAGTCATACGTGAAGATTTTCTAAGATAGTGGTGCGAATTTATCGCTCAGTTTGTACATTGAAATAGCTATATATGAGTAATTGAGTTTTGAGGATTAAGAAACGTGGTTTATTGACATTAGGTCTTTTATATCAAATAATAAATTGTTTAATTTGGCATTAAATTGATTGACTTACTCCACTTGGAAATGATTTGTAAGTACATGAGGACCTGTTAATGTTTCAGATTCTCCAATGTTCAGGTTTGGTGTAGTTATGCTAAATTTTTTGCTTTCAATCCTGCTTTCCCATATTCCTTAAAATTAGAAAACACTAAATTTTTAAGTCTATGTGACTGCTTCAGACAACTTATTTTTGCTTCAAAATTGGTGTAGTCCCTTACAAACTAGATCAGTTGATAAGCTTAAACTAGAAAGGTTGGTGCCTTTGACTTATTGATTTTTAAAGTGTCATGGTGAAGCCTGCTTTCTAGCCAGCTTTAATCTATATGCTGAAAGAGAAGACAGGTTTTTTTTTTAAAAAAACTTTAATCTAAATCACTTGGTTTTGTTTTGGTTTGTGACTACCTAAATTGCTAGTGAGCACAAATTGTGCTCAAAGCTGACATTAAAAATTTTTTGGAATCATTTAATAAATAGAACATCTGTATAATTATTAGAACTTTTGTATATTTTTATTCTAGGTTGAACCCTCTGATACTATTGAAAATGTAAAAGCTAAAATTCAGGACAAGGAAGGTATGGAATAGTCTACATTTTAATTTTCATTTTCTTTAAGAAAACTGATCTGTTAGCCTTCCAAGAACGTAACGTGCGGTCAGAGTTTACATACAGTCCAACATCATGATGGAAATCAATTTGCACTTTGCCTAATCATAAGCAGCATCTAAACTGCTTTAAATGGATGGTCATGTTCAATGGAAGTCCAAGAAGAAGTCCATTAACATCCTAACTAGGAAGAGAGTATTTTACGGTGTCTTTTTACATTTACAGTCTTGAGCTTGAGTCCTGAAAGACACTCTTAGCTGCAGTGGGACATTACATTGGGGAGTTTTTCTTTAACATATTCTGAGCGTCATGAACTCTATTTCAGTTGTCACTTTTCACTGTTTGGCAAAGCCCTAGCTGTAAAATGATAAACTCTAAAATGATGCTGGATGATAAAACTATGGTGTCACTGCTGTTTCTTGATTTCTGCCTGGACACTCCGTGGTGATTGTATAGAAAGTGCATATATTTAACCCTTTTGTCCCCCTCTTAAAATAGTGGTATTGTAGATTTTATTTCTAGATACTTACCTTTGAATAGAGAGATTAGAAATCATTGTAGACTGGAGTAAGTGGAACCCGAAATCAGGCCTGCTAGCTCAGCTGAGGACACTACCAATGCACCAATAAGTACCCTCATGGATTGTTTCTCGATATTTTAAATCATTCTGTTCAGATGTGTCTTTTACATATCCTCTAGAGCAGTTGGGACTTGGACCTATGCCTTCTAGCCAGTACCACTGTAGCACAAGAACACTTTGATCAACTAGATTCAGTTGTCTGAAGCAGATGGGACTTGAACCTGGGTCTCCTTGCTCGGGCAGGGACTGTACCGCTGGGCTTGAAGATCCATGAGGTTATGTGTCTGGGTGACTGCAGACCACAACCTTTTTGCTTAACAACTGAACACATTGACAGCGCCATAGAGGCAGATAGCCCTTTGGATTATCTTTCTTTACTTGGAAGTGTTAATTCTCTCAACTAAACGGCTTTTTGCACCACCAAATCACCCATGGTATGATTCCTGTTATCCACCACTAGCAAATCACTTATCTCCAACTTAAAAAGTGACTCCTTTTGGATCATAATCTGAACATAAGTAACTTTTGATCTGCGATAACAAGGTGTAGAGCTGGATGAACACAGCAGGCCAAGCAGAATCAGAGGTGCAGGAAGAAGGGTCTAGGCCTGAAATGTCACCCTTCCTGCTCCTCTGATGCTGCTTGGCCTGCAATGTTCATCCAGCTGTACACCTTGTTATCTCAGATTCTCCAGCATCTGCAGCTTCTATTAACTCTGAAATAACTTGACCTGTGATCCATTTCAGATTCTTGTAAGTCTTGAATTGTATTACATGTAGTAAGTTACTTTGTAAATGCTTGTATATGCAAATATATACAAAATGAGCATGCAGGCCTCAAATTTCAGAGATTAGTAAGTAGGCTATCTGCTTTAGTGTAGTTAAATGTCAGATAAATAGAGCCATGCATGTTTTTAAAATTCCAAAAAACAGTGCTTCTTCATTAACTGAAAGCCAGATTACATGGTTACACACAAACCAACAGAATTTGTAAGCTTTTCCACCTATGCATGACTTCCCACCTAGGCAAAATTTCTGGCAGTTGAAATTGTGTGCAGAAGTAAGGTTCCCCTTTTAGAGGGGGAAGAAATAAAATTGCAAGTTTTAATGTATTGACCAAGATAGCATTGCTTTTCTTTTAACATTCTCTCTGTTCGTATCATGCTTACATAAATTAAGATTTTAGGTTTTTGTCCATTTGTTATATCGTAGAACCTTTGAACAGTATAGCACAGTACAGGCCCTTTGGTCCATGATGTGTTGATTTATCCTACTAAGATCAAACTACCCTGCATATCCTACATTATACTATCATGCATGTGCCTCTCCAGAAGTCACTTAAAAGTCTCAAGTATCTGACTCCACTACCACTGCTGGCAGCGCATTCCACATGCCCACCACTCTTGTGTAAAGAACCTACCTCTGACATTTCCCCTATACCTTCCTCCAATCACCTTAAAATTATACCCCCTTGTAACAGTTATTTCGGCCCTGGGAAAAAGTCTGTGGCTATCCACTCTATCTATACCTCTCATCTTGTACACTTTGGCTTAGCTTGGCATCTTTATTTAGTTCAGATGTGATGCACACTTCTTTTCCTGTAACTTCATTACAGGTATTCCCCCTGATCAGCAGCGACTGATTTTTGCTGGAAAACAGTTGGAGGATGGCCGCACACTCTCTGATTATAACATCCAAAAGGTATATTTACTTAATTTAATTATGTCTGTGAATTTGTGGTTGTGTATGAACCTGCCTGACTTTTTATGCACTAGAACAAGCAGGATTATATGTACTTCATACTTCACACAAACCTAATACTGTTCAATAGGAATCAACTTTGCACCTTGTATTGAGGCTGCGTGGTGGTGCCAAGAAGAGAAAGAAGAAGTCTTACACCACACCAAAGAAAAACCAGCATAAGAGGAAAAAGGTCAAACTTGCTGTCCTTAAATATTACAAGGTAATAGCTTGCATGACCAGATTACTGAGTTGACATGCCTCCTTCATGTTTTGTCACAGGTGGTTTGCTTTCTTTGAAGGTACATCTTGACATTTTTAGAAGTTGTTGATCAAAAGGGACAATGCTGTTTCAGGCAGCTGAAAACTGGTATATTAGATACTGAACATTATGCAGGAAGTGAAATTTTGAAATATTTTGAATTCAGTACAAAAGTTCCAAGGAATGTTGTACAGGCTTTATTCCATGATACAGTGGAAGGAAAGTGATAATCTTACTATCTGCAATTAATGGGTAGAATTAGTCGCCGTGTTAAAAAGGCCTGGCCTCTTTATTAATGCTCTGAAGACAGTAATTGTAAAAATTCAAAATTCCCTAAATTTAAAAAGATTTCAAAACAAGTTGCAAGATGCTCCTGAGTCATTTCAATTAATTGTTTTTTAAAAATTTAAGTGCCAGTGATTTTTACCCGAATTAGATTTTACATTTAATTCGCTGAGGGGTTGCACTACATACAAGAACAATTAGTCTAGGTTCTGATGTAGAATCCTAGCTAGTGGAAACAAATTACTTCACTGAATTTATTCTCTTGAAACACTGCTTGTACAGAAAGAAAATCATTACAGGATCTATTTGTACAATGTTATTCAAAACTATGTTAAAAGTGGCTAATACATGTATTAGCAGCTTTGGCATCTACCATATTACTAAGCACATTGTCTACTTGATGACAAGCATGCTAGCTGTTCATAATAATCAGTACTCAAGGGTGTTTTAAACAGCAATGTGAGGTTCGTTGATCTTCTCACTGTTTTGTTTATTACATGGATAGGTTTTTTGACTTTGAATGAAATTAAACTCATCTTTTTGACTTAGGTCGACGAGCATGGAAAAATCTCTCGCCTGAGGCGTGAATGCCCTTCTGAAGAGTGTGGTGCTGGTGTCTTCATGGCCAGTCACTTCAATAGACAATACTGTGGCAAATGCTGTCTAACATACTGCTACAACAAGAATGAAGATGCATAATTATACACACAAAATAAACTGAATTCTTTGAATTGTGTAGTTTACTCCTTCAGTAAAAGCTGATTTAGTTATTTTTGAAAATGAGTATGAGTTGTGTAGCAGCAAGCCACAAAGTTTCACCTAACTAGCCAAGCTGAATTTTAAGCCTGTGAAGGGTCACCTGTTACCATCCATACAAACTATGTAAATTTGCAATCTTGCATGTCTACACAGCCTCCCAATCTTGGGAGGAATCTTCTGCAAGCAGAAATGGAGGTAATTGATATACTACTTGTAGGGTACCAGAAAGAATTATAATGAATGTTACCGTAAACAACAGTTAGTGTGAATAGTGTAATGCATTTAAGGGGAAGTTAATTAAGTGAGGGAGAAAGGAATGGAAAACCATACTGTCAGAAGAGGGTTGTATGGACCAATGTCCTTGACCACTTGGGTGAACTGAATTGAATTTGGCCATCCTTTTAAAAGCATAAACAGAAATTTAAAGTCAAAATTGCAAAATGTACATATTTTAGATTATCTTGCCAACATATTTAAAGGCTGCAATGTTTTAGTTGGATGGTCAATTGTTCATTAAAAGCTACTTACATGAAACATGATTTTTCTTTTTAAGTAGCAAGTACTCAGTTGAATGCCTCTTCCCTCTACTCTAAGAATTTGAAGATCCTATTTGCAACAATGGCTTATAAACAAAATTTAAACATAACCTGTCTAGATGGGTCATGTAAAGTTGGTGCTGATGTTGCATCTATTTGTGACTCTTGCTTTTTTTTTAACCAACATATCTATCACATTTGCCTTGTATACATGTAATTGTATAATACAGTAGATGGCACTCTAATGAGATTGCTATTATTCATTAGCTTAGTGGTTATGTTAGTGGATGCCTGAATTTAAATCCCACCACAGTTGGACCTCTATTTTCAATGAAGGCTTTTTATGGTTATGAAGAAACAATGGCATTGTCTTTAATGAAGTAGGTTATTTTTACTAAAACAAAACAAAAACTGTCATCTTTATTGATTCTGAAATGGCCTAGCAAGTCTACAGTTGTATCAAAGCCCTGGTTCGTTGCAATATCTGGCATCAATCTAAACATAACAAAGGCAAACTAAGTTCACTCAAGCTTTCTCCATTAACTATGGGTCCCTGTTGAATAACACTAACATAACCTGAAAAATCCCATGGTCATACATTCAATGCACCAGACCAAGAGATGCAAACTTTTTCTTTTTCCCTGCACAGACAAAACAGGATTGTCTTAACTATAAGTAGCCATCCTCAACATTCACTCAACCACAAGTTGTTCAGCATCAAAACCTCCTATTGGGCAGCTGGTGAATATGGACATTCAATACTGTATGCTGGTAGAAAGTGGAGTTATGGTTCGAGTCAGATATGACTGTTAAATCTTTCTTTCTGCACAGATGCTACAGTGTTAATCTGTAGCAAACGCAGAACATTTACAAGTATCTGCAGTAATTCTATCTTAACAGAGACAGGGACATGTACTTCAGTGATTTCATGAGTGTGCATACTACGACCACGACCTAGCTCCAGATTAGGCATACATGGAATGTTGGGAAACAGCAACATCAGAAGACCTGTAATCTACCACATCTAATGTTGGTTTCATGAACCTACAAATGAATGCCAGCATCAGAAGCAGACATAGCTGAAAATGAAGTACCAATCTAGTGCAGATGTAGCACAGTTGTGCATATCTTATAGCCAGAAACTGTGTTAGAGAGTGAATTAATATTACAATTGATATCAGAACAAAGTCATACCACACCTTATAAATTGAGGGAATGGAGGTGTGGACCAGGATAATCTCTTCTCACATTAGATGCATTTCAGCATGTGGATAGCGTTTTTCAGCCGGATGTGCAGAATTGGCCTCCTGAGCGCCCCACCGTTGAAGACAAACTTTGAAATAATGTTAAGTGAATTTGATTTAAAGGCTTAGTCCAAGATCCCAATCATAATGCTGAAGATTGGCACTCCAGGACAAGCTTAACTGCTAGCCAAGCTGATTTAGTACATCTATAACTCTGGCATCAATCCAACAAAGTGGAATGCTACAATTGTTCTGTCCACAAAAACAGTAAGTGTAATCTGGCCAATTATGGCCCATTCAAATAACAGAGTGTTGAAAAGAATTGGTTACAGTTCTGACAAGAGGTGCGACTTCAGCAATAAACTACCTATCAGTGCTTAAGTACAGTTTTCAGTAGAATCACTTGGTTCAAGACCTCAATACAACTTTGGTGTAAACAGGTAAAACATGAATTCCAAGATAATAAAATGTGAGGCTGGATGAACACAGCAGGCCAAGCAGCATCTCAGGAGCACAAAAGCTGACGTTTCGGGCCTAGACCCTTCATCACAGCTGAGATGCTGCTTGGCCTGCTGTGTTCATCCAGCCTCACATTTTATTATCTTGGAATCTCCAGCATCTGCAGTTCCCATTATCTCTAAAACATGAATTCCAATGGTTTGTAAGAGTGACTTCCATTGACGTCAAGGCACTATTTGACTGAGGAGTGCTGGCAAATCAGAGGTCAGAAGTCATGGGGAGTACTAGTTGTAATCATACCAGTCACAAAAGAAAATATCACATTAACTCAAACCTCTATGTCAATGCCTTATGGAGTGGCAAATGGAACTGCCTGACTAAACATTCACAGTGTAGTTCATGATGAAGGTCATTGAGGCAGATGATGATGATTTGGTGCAGCACAGAATTCTGAGGAACTCCTGCAACAGTATACTGGGGTTTCTAATAACGTATAATTAGAATAGGAAATTCAAAGTACATGAAATGTTCTGTCATATATGCTAGTACTTCCTCAGTGTTTTTCATCACATGTCCGTGTCCTTTTAAATTTGCTAAAACTTCTCTTGTATGTGCAGGTTAGGTAGAATACCCATTTTAAATTGCCACGTAGTATCAAGGGACATGCAGGTTAGGTGAGTTATCAATGGCAAATGCAGTTTTATGGGGATAGGGCAGGGTATGGGTGGGAAGCTCTTCAGAGGGTTGTTGTGGACTTGATGGGTCACATGGCCTCTTGCTGCACTGTAAGAGTTCTGTGATATTGTATGAAAGCTAATCTGAAGGCATATTAGGGGAGATTTACCTTGTCAAGATAGTCAAAAGGTTTAAGTGGTACTAAATATAATTTTACATTATAATTTTTGTTTCTGAAAGAAAACAGTATTACTGCTGAAAAACAAGTTGCTTTTATTGATTTGCCTTTGGTGAAATGTTGAAATTCACATTTAAAAAGTAATATGTTAAATGACAGAATTGGATTTATTTTTACAACTACTATTTCAGAAAATATCCCGCTCTGTTGAAGGCATATATTTGTTACATGTGCACAGAGGTATTCCATTTTTCGTGAGTGTCATTTGTCAACCCTGACAGTACTGGAAGGCTATTCAACTGCAACTGAATATCACTGAATATTATAGAATTCCTACAGTGCAGAAGGAGGCCATTTGCCCATCAAGTCTGCACTGATCATCTGAAGAGCAGCCCACCCAAACTCCACCCTATCCTTGTATCCTTGCCTAATCTGCATGTTCCTAAACACTATGGGGCAATTTAGCATGGCCAATCCACCTAATCTGCAAATCTTTGGTCTTCGGGAGAGGTTTTAAAAAATTTAGAAGTATAGGGACATGTGATGAAAAATGCAAAGAAGATACTAGCATACATGGCAGAACACTTTTGTATATTTCTGATTATAACTATAGGTTGTTAGAAGCTCCAGTCACAGGCATTGCTCTTCACTAACATCCAAGTATGGATTTTAGAACAGGACCCTGACGCACATTTACCAAACATTTGACATTGACGGTTTTTTTAAATTGAGTGCCGTAAAGGTAAAAGTAAAGGAAATTGTTATCTTTAGCCACATTCATCGCTAATGGGATGTGATAGCTTATAACAATTATTCGCACAGATCCAGCTGAATACAAGTTTAAAAACCACAACGAAGAAAAAGTGCAGTAATTTCTTTAAGCTTCCTACACTGTATTTTTCCCTAAATACTAATTGCAATACAAAATGCACAGAAATTGCTTTTATTTTAAACCAGTGCTCTACAACCTCATGATCACTAAATCTGAAAACAGAAAAAATAAAAATTGTGTCACATATTAGTGAAACAATGTCTACAATGACAGGACTTCGCAAATTGTGGGCCATATCCCCCACACAAAAATGGGGTTTGGTTTGTGAGTTCAGAGGCAGCAGTGGTTGCCACAGGATCTTGACCTGAAATAAAGGCCCCCCCCCCCCCCCCCCCCCCCCACCCCGCCACCCCCATAAATCACTTCTTTTTCTATTGTTGGCCACGAGTAGTGAAAGACTCTCTGATCACTGCCACAAAAAAACCTCTGAAAACCAGGTGCTAGTTATTTCTTGGAGATATTTTTCCCCCAATAATTTCCTCAACGAATTAGTGAATGAAATCGATGTCCTAGATATTGAGATAGGTGCAACAAACTTGCCATTTCTTCTTTCATCTCAGCATCCAAAGCTTGTCCAAATCAGATAAATTTGAGATGCGCATAGGCAGTTTTTTTAAACAAGTACATATTTTTACCAAAAGTAAATGAGTCGTAATATTTTCAGGGGATGGAAAAACTTCTACAGTTATATCACACTAAATTTTCTTTTGTGTATTCCAAAACCCTATGGTTGACTATCATAAAATCTGGTTGTGTGTGTAATCTACAGTCATTAATATCAAATATCCTGTAGAAGTGGAAGTTCAAGATTTTATGTAGCTGAAAATTACAAAGTTATAAAGAGTATTATAAATAATTATGTAGGAGTCCAATTTATAGTGTGGCTTGTACTATATGTTAAGATTTTCGTCGTTGAGCACTCGAAACAACGATAACTATGGAAGCTTCTGTGTAAAATCCCTGATCCCATTCAAAAGCTCTCATCGCCCCCAAAATCTTCACATAAAGTCTGAATCATTAAAATGGTCTCATACCAGATAAAAGTTTTAGAAGCATTGCACAATGATATGAAGAGAGGAACTGTGTAAAGGATGCCAACTGGAAAGGAATCAGAAATGGGGGTCAGTCTACATTGCATGTTATAATTATAACCAACTGACACAAGGGTACATTCGTGAACCATTAAAACTCGCACACTTTGAAAGCAGTTTCAAGTTATATTGATATTTTAGGTATTATAATTAAGTAATTCCAGATGTTTAAATTTTGAAGTCACAATGCTGCATGTAAAAGCAGTTAAGGAATGGTACTAGAGATAGTGGGAACTGCAGATGCTGGAAAATCCACGACAAAAGTGTGGAGCTGGATGAACACAGCAGGCCAAGCTGCATCTTAGGAGCACAAAAGCTGACCTTTCAGGCCTAGACCCTTAATCAGAAATGGGGGAGGGGGACAGGGTTCTGAAATTAATCGGGAAAGAGGGGGAGGCGGATTGAAGATGGATAGAGGAGAAGATAGGTGGAGAGGAGACTGACAAGTTAAAGAGGTGGGGATGGAGCCAGTAGGGGTGAGTGTAGATGGGGAGGTAGGTAGAGGATAGGTCAGTCTGGGGAGTTTGAGCAGGTCAAGGGGACTGGATGAGGTTAGTAGGTAGGAAATGGGGGTGCGACTTGAGGTGGGAGGAGGGATAGGTGAGAGAAAGAACAGGTTAGGGAGGCAGGGACGAGCTGGGCTGGTTTTGGGATGCAGTAGGGGAAGGGGAGATTTTGAAGCTTGTGAAATCCACATTGACATCACTGGGCTGCAGGGTTCCCAAGCAGAATATGAGTTGCTGTTCCTGCAACCTTCAGGTGGCATCATTGTGGCACTGCAGGAGGCCCAGGATGGACATGTTGCCTAAGGAATGGGAGGGGAAGGTGAAGTGGTTCGCGACTGGGAGGTGCAGTTAGGTGATCTGCAAAGCGGTCCGCAAGCCTCCGCGTGGTTTCCCCGATGTAGAGGAGGCCACAACGTGAATGGCCGATGCAGTATACCACATTGGCAGATGTGCAGGTGAACATCTGCTTGATGTGGAAAGTCTTCTTGGGGCCTGGGATGGGGGTGAAGGGGGAGGTGTAGGGGCAGGTGTAGCACTTCCTGCGATTTCAGGGAAAAGTGCTTGGTGTGTTGGGGCTGGAGTGGAGTGTGAAGTGTGTAGCAGACAAGGGAGTCATGGAGAGAGTGGTCCATCCGGAAAGCAGACCAGGGGGGGATGGAAAAATGTCTTAGGTGGTCATGTCAGATTGCAGACGGCGGAAGCGTCGGAGGATGTTGCGTTGGATCTGGAGGTTGGTGGGGTGGTATATGAGGATGAGGAGGATTCTCTTGGCGGTTATAGTGGGGACAGATTGTGAGGGATGAGTTACAGGAAATGCGCCATACTACAACTGCGCCTCCCTTGTCCACAGATTTTATGGTGAGGTGGGGGTTGGAGCGGAGGGCTGCGCATTCTGTGGATGAGAATCACTGCTGTCAGAGCTAAAATTGTATATTTGCTGCACTTTTGAACTGTAAATGGGTGTTTTGAAAGCTTTTTAATAAAGTAGCAATGCCTGCATCAATCTGATCCAAGACAGATGTACCTCTTACAGCATCTTAATACAGTAATATTCAAAGAAGCCAATAATTCCAAATATAAATATATTATAATACCAATGAAAAGAAAATGTGATTCAGGTTTTTCCTAGATTAAAGGTCAAGCTAGATCCAAAACTGGCTTGTACACAGAAGGCAAAGTGTGATGGTGGAGCTTTGCTTTTGTAATTGGAAGTCTGTGACCACTGGTGTCCATAGGGATTACTACCCGGATCCTTGTTTGTTTGTTGTGTACATTAACAACTTGGGTGTGAATTTAGAAGATTTAATTAGGAAGCCTACAGATGACACAAAGATAGGGAGTGTTAGTGAAGAGGATGGTCTCAGGCTACAGTCTGAAATTGATCAGCTGATAAATTTCATAGAACAACAGGAGACGGAATTTAATCCTTATAAGTGTGAGGTTATGCATTTCGGGAGGTCTGATAAGGGAAGGATATTCATAATATGATAGGTTTGTAGGGAGTTCGGAGGAATAAGGGACCTTGGTGTACAGGTCCATAGACCCCTTAAAGTACAGTACACATGGTGAAGAAGGCGGTGGCATATGGGATACTTGCCTTCACTAGCAAGGATGAAGAATATAGGACCAAAAATGTCTTACTACAACTTTGTAAAGCATTCCACAAATGGAATACTGTGTACAGTTCTGGTCACCACACTATCAAAAGAACATGACTGCACTGGAGAGGGGGCAGAGGAGATTCACCAGGATGTTGCCTGAGATGAAAAGTCTCAGTTATGAGAGACTCGAAAGGCTGTGTTTGTTTTCCTTGGAGCAAAGGATGCTGAGGGGGAATGTGACTGACATATACAACATTACGAGAGGCACAGACAGAATAGATAGTGAGAATCTTTCCCATGGCAGACATACCTAAGACCAGATGGGCTTAAGTTTGGTGAAGAGTAAGTGGTTTAGAGGAATTATTGAGAAAAAAAAACTTTACATCCAGAGGTGGTAAATATATGAAACATGCCAGCATAGTAGACTATGGACCAATGGTAAATGGGATTAGTGTGGTTTGGTGTTTGTTGGATCGCACAGACATACAAAAACAGACCCTTTGGTCCAAATCAACTATGCCAACAAGATATTCTAAATTAAACTAGTCCCATTTGCCAGCATTTGGCCCATATCCTTTTAAATCTTTCCTATTCATGAACCCATCCAAATGCCTTTTAAATGTTGTAACTGTACTAGCCCTTACCACTTTCTCTGGCAACGCATTCTACACCCCCACCAGCCGCTGTGTGAAAAAGTTGTTCCTCAAGTCCCTCTTAAGACTTACCCCTCTCACCTTAAATCTATGGTCTGTAATTTTGGACTTTGTACATTCTCAGTACTCCAGTGCAAAAGTGTGATTATGTCTCCATCACTTCCAATATTTTGTCAATAATCTTAATGAATTGTTATACCCATATCAATGCTCAATAGTTTAGCGCCAGAACAGAAATCTGATTGTGTCTTTTACCACCATATCATGTTCAAACACCCAACAGTCCACTGCAACTTGCATCTAATTTTCAGACCAACTCAAAGACACAAAGTGGAGAAAACAATTTCGTAGTTATAAGGTTCTTTCCATAAGATATCTAAAACTATGATTCAGTATTGAAACCTAATGGAAAGATACGAGTATCTTTTAACTATGATTACAGCCAGCTTGGTTTGAATCTTTGTTTTCTATAGCCAATTTTTAAATTCATAGCAGCTACTATGCAAGTACTACTTTTTTAATTTTGCATATTTGTAGTTAGAAGTCGAGGTTCAGTTGCAGTTGAGTCTTATGAAAATCTTGTTCTTCAATACCATTTGGATTTTATAAGCCAGATCCTCTATGCTGAATGCTGCCTATGGCCAACAACACTCCTTCAACGTAAAAACACAATGGAGATCATTACACCACGTGCATAACCAGATATATCATCAGCATTGAGATCCACATTTAGCCTGTTTTAATGATGTTTCATCAATAATCAATGCTTAACCTGATACTGGAGGAGCAAAAAAATGCACACATTAAAACAACAGCATTTCAAATTGTGGTTTTAAAACTACCAAGGCCAAAGCCAGACTTTGCATTATTCTTACCAGAAAGTTATTTCAAGGATCTTCGATCCACTGCATACCATTCACAATCCTTCAAAGTAGTTGCCCATGAAATTCTGAACATATCATTATTAAATCTTCCATTTGGTCATTTCATTGGATTTTACATTAACAGTGCAATTTAAGTAATTTTAAAAATTCTTAGGTTCTTGCAGTAATCAAGTTTAAAATCCTGGATCCCAAGATATTTTTTGCTGAATTAGTTTTTCTTCATAACAAATAATTTCATCACCAAGCTTAAATTCAATGTCTTTATCCAAGCTGAGGCCACATTCCATCCCCGTCTTTACAACTGGGACATCATCCTTCAGATGTTTGAGAGAGGCGAGAAAACCTGAACGAAAGGCAAAGTTTTGTTAGGCTATGAACTCGGTTTTATTCTGTTAGTAACAAATACTTAGCAAAACATTTTAAAACATCTGCAACCAACTTGGTAGTAGGTCATTTAGCTCTTCGAGCCCGCTCTGTCATTCAATATGATCATGGCTGATGGTCATGCTCAGTAACATAAAAAGGAACTGTGGTTACTCTGAAACAAAAACAGAAATTGCTGGAGAAACTCAGCAAGTCTGGTAGTGTCTGGAGAGAAAGCAGAGTCAACATTTCTAGCCCAGTCACTTTCTGAAATATTCTGTACCTTCTAAAAAGGGTCAGTAGACTTGAAACGTTAACTCTGCTTTTTCTTGACAGATGCTGCAAGACCTGCTGAGTTTCTGCAGCAATTTCTATTTCATTTCATCCTACTCAGTGTCTTGTTCCAGCCTTCTTTCCATACACTTTGATCCCTTCAGCACCAAGAACTATGTTGATCTCCTTCCTGAAAACATTTAATGTTTTGGTCTCAACCACTTCCTATGGCAAAGAATGCCACAAGGCTTACCACACAATAGGTGAAGAAATTTCTCCTCACCTCAGTCCTAAATGGCTTATCTTGTGTCCTTAGACTGTGATCCCTGGTTCTGGACTCCTCAGTCATTGGAAACATCCTTTCCTGCATTTACCCTGTCTAATCCTGTTAGAATTTTATACGAGATTGCACCCACCCCCCAGACTTCAAATGTCAGTCCTGCCATCCCAGGAATCAGACTGGTATACTTTTGGTGTATTCCCTCCATAGCCAGAACATCCTTCCTCAGGTAAGGAGACTAAAACTGAACACAGTACTCCAGGTGCGATCTCACCAACGCCTTTTACATTTGAAACAAGACAGCCTATTCCTTTAGTTTATTATCTTGCTATGAAGGCCAACATACTATTTGCCATCTTCACTGCTGCTACAACCTGCATGCTTATTTTCAGGAACTGGAAAGTAAGGATAACCAGGTTTCATTGTACCTCCTCCTTTTCTAACCTAAGACTGTTCACCTAATAATCTTTCAAAACGGGGATCCTCACATTTATTCACATTTTTCTTCATTGCCTTTTACTTTCCCATTCACAACTTGTCTAAATCACATTGAAGTTTCTCTGCACCCTCCTCACAATTCTCCCTCCCACTCAGCTTTGTATCATCTGCAAACTTAAGGATACTAGATTTAGTTCCCTCATCTAAAATCATTAAACATACTGAGAAGAGCTGGGATTTAAGTTCTGATCCTTGCGGCACTCCACTGGTTACTAACTACCACTCAGAAAATCACCCGTTATTCCTACTCTTTGTTTCCTGTCTGGTGGCCAGTTCTCTATCCTTGACAGTGCATTATCTCCAATCTCATATTCTTTTATTTTACATGCTAATTTCCTCTGCAGGACCTTATCAAAAGCATGATAGTACCTTCTTCATAGCTTCCTAGTTCTGTGGGTTACTGGCCCCTAAATATTAATTCTGATTTCTCTTCACAGATGTTGCCAGACCTAATGAACTTTTCCAGCAATTGCTATTTTTGGTTTTGATTTATACAGCATCCACAGTTCTTTTGGTTTTTATTGAAAAAGTTATTTTTTTAAAAATTCTCTTGTTTGTTTTAGAAAAGACTTTACATTTTATGGACCATTCCAGAGTCTTAGTGAGTTACTGAATGATGTTCACAATGCTTTGCCTCCTGTTGGATTTTTTGTAGGCATAATTTGTTAAATAAAAGGGAATTTCATAGAAAGTGTATAAATACAATTGTGCAACAACTGGATATGCGTGCAACAGCTGAACAAAGCCCCTCAAAATACTCATAAAAGGTAAAATATTCATTAATTTGTTTTTAAAGAAAGACAATTGCTTTTTCTGAAATAGCAAGATTAGGTCTACAGTACAGGAGCACATTTGCAGGTTATATACATAGAACTGCACAAGAGGTAAACTTGCCTTTCCACAAAATATTTCCATTACGAGTGAGCTTAAACTTCATCTTTCTGTGCAACTGACCCTTCTGGACTCTGCACCCTGCTACAGGAACCTTTGCTTTACCTATTGTTACATGGAAGCATGCCAACACAGATGCTTCTCCTGGAAGTAAAACAAAATAGAATTAAAGAATATGAAAACTGCTCTTATAAAATACATATCTAAATAGTCAAAAACTGGGCATATATCAGTTCATATTTACAACACACAGCCTTTTAAACTTACTTGTCTATCTGTATCTCACAAAGAATGTCCATTCAATTTATGAGGCAAAACACAAAACATACCTATTATATTTTCTTCGACATCTGGTTTCAACTTATCACTCAGTTCATCCTTGAGGTCGTCAATAAGTTTGTAGATAACCTTATGCAATTTGATTTTTATTCCTCTCTTGGTAGCCATCTGTTGTACTTCTTTACTTGCATTTACGTTGAAACCAAACACAAGACCTAAAAATCCAAGAAGAATGCTGTTTCTCTGTAATTGCAGAGGTACCTTCATTATTTCTTATCCTACACCAGAATGCTATCTCAACGGTATTCACAACAAAAATTCAGGAAAACATTCATTACCAGCAAATGAACATTTCTACTTGTTCTTCGCCCAATGTAGATACATGGTTAAAGTACATTCTTATTGCCTCAGTATTGCTTTCTAGTTCCAAATTAATACATAGATTTCTGACAATATTTCCCCCAATGAGTTACTTATAGGTTTTCTGCTTTCAATATTTATTAAACTTCACTGAGATTCTATCAATCCACCATGGATTTAAAAGGAAAATACAGCAAACAAAACTAACGTAATTCATAAAAGATATAGTTAAATTAGTTGATGATAACAGCAGAGCCAAAATTGGCTGAACAATAACCGTAGAAATGTGGGGGCGTCAGTATCTAGGTGTTTCAAATCCCTGTTCACTATGAATAATATAGTGGCAACTTTTAGTAACGTAAAATTTGCTGATGACAACAAATTTTACAGTCGAGTGACAAGCACCAGATAAGATAAACTGTAGCTTTCAAAAGAATCTGAAGCATTTTAATGGCCAGATTTGGGAAATATATATGAATTTTAATGTCAGTAGTCATTAGATAAACATACTGAGACTAATAGACCAAGAGAAACTTGGGATGATTTCTTATGTATTCTTGAGAATTTCATGATGTAAATCTGATGTTACGTTTTGCACTTAATTGAACCTGGTATTGTTTCCACTAAGTATTTCTGGAATTATAAGCTTCCATAAAAAATGTAAAACCTTAACAACAGGAGTCATCTCAGTGTGACACAAGCATTACTGCAAAGTTGCAAACTGAATCAAGAGTGTGTTGGTACTGAAGAATGAAACATTTTTGTCAATGCCAGCCAGTTCAAATTAAATTTAGTTTGTCCAGAGTGTTTTAATTCCCTCAGCCTAGCTTTCAATTACAGCCCGACCTTCACAAAACATCTTTGATTTCACTATCCTACCTGATATGTCTTGCTGAATGTGAATTGTCCTTTGAATATCAACTTTTTCTAAGACATGTTTCAAATTTTCTCTCATTTGAAGTTGTGCTGTTTGTCTGTTATATGCTTAACCTAAACAGTAATGTTCTGAACTTGTTTTATTTGTTTTTCACACCTTGTATATCTCAGCAAAAGTTAACATATTTCCTTCTCAATACTATAAAGCCTAAAAGCCTAAGCTCATTTAGTCTTTCATATTGGCTCCAATTTGTACTTCACCAAACTATATTAGAATCGAAGACCCAAAAATTAATATGATAGAGCAATAACCATGGAAGCTCTTCATTCTCTTTTCTGATTATCTACAGTCAGGATATCATTGAATAATCCCATTGGTACCTTGCATGCAATCTGACTTTAAAAGAGTTATATTTCTGTGTCTGTTCCAGAACTTAAAACCTGGCTGAGTTGGATCTGTCTTATGCCTTCTCAATGTGTGTGCAGGTGCAGTGTGTGAAATCAGGATTATCAGTTTTGTCCCCCCCACAGCCTTTGGGTATGGCAAGAGCTGGGACGCAAATCTCCAGCACAACTGCTCAGCTACATTGATCACAGGAGCAGAAATAACAACTAAAAAGTAAATAAATACATAGTTAAAAGCAAAATTGAACGCTTACCTGAAAAAATCTCTGCTGAAACAATGTCATTTTCACTGATATCTCCAATACCAAAGTGAATCACTTTGAGTTTACACTGTTCATCAGCATCATAACTATCCAAAATGTTTAGAATGGCCTCAACAGAGCCATCAACATCACCTACAGAGAAACAAAGTACAATTTTCAAATATTCAATCACCATCTCAGTTTGTGTTTCTGAATTTATAACCAAGGCAGAAAACATACCAACACTGGATAAAGAGATAAAGCAACAAGGAAATAAATACATTCATCACCACAACAACAGTGCATGCAATGAATCCAACTGGCAACAGCTTCATCCAAAATTAGATGGATTGAGAACATCTGACAGAAACCTAACAGCCCAGCAGAAAATCAAACTTAGCCTATGAAGAAAAGTAATAACAATATACAGTACGTAGAATCAAGAATCCAATATGGTTGTACTGCACCAATGAAGTACATCATTATCTTCAAATTTATTCAATGAGAAGTTAGGTTATATAGATGAAGAAAGCTGTGCAAATGAAATCCTCATTTAGCTAGGAATATGGTAGGGCTGCAATAACTGATCTTGGGTTATGGAGAAAAAAAATTATCAATAGCTTTAGAGCCCCAAATTTTAGAAGTATACACAGATGTTGGACAAGCACATAAGTTGAAAACAGGAGATAGCGAGAACTGCAGATGCTGGAAATTAGAGTCAATACAGTGCTGAGCTGGAGGAACAAAGCAGGTCAGGCAGCATCAGAGGAGCAGGAAAGCTGATGTTATGGATTGGCACCCTTCATCAGGATTGGGCCAGACTGCAATTGAATAGAATATCCACATTCACAATCATGCATCATCCTCACATAAGATACTTGGGCAAAGTATTAGAGGGCTTTCAGACTTCAATAAAAAAGAGCTTATTGAAACCCCACTCACATTAATGGCAGAGGTCCCATGTAAATAGGATGATATATCGTGTACAACCGTGGGTGGGGGAGTAGCACGGTTGAGGTGTGTTGGTGGTAGAGGGGACATGACTCAGGACAACATAAGATCATAAATCCATTTACCTTTTATTATTATTGGAAGTGAAAGTTCATCAGTCTCAGTCCTTTCTTTAGGCCTTGTTGACATTAGATGTTTATTGGCCTTGTACATAGCTGATTTTCTCTGTCTCCAGCTCATACTACTAAAGCTCTCCCGTTCCTTTTTGTACATTTCCTGATGTTCTTTCTGTTTTGCTTCAATCACTTCAAGGTCTTGCTTATGTTTTTTTTGTGTCTCAACATACTTCCTCCAATCCAAAACCTCTCTGGCTCTTTGCTAAACAGCCAAGAAAGCCAATTAGAAAAGTGAAAAATTCATGTTTTCAAGAAAATCACTATCAATGGAGCACACTTTAGGACAGTAATAAACCTATTCTCAGGAGTTAATTGATCATGAGAACAAACATATTATAAGAATTAAGATCTATTCCTCTCAATTATTTTGACTTCCTAGGCATTCTAAATACCAGCAGATGCTCCCACAGAATCACTGGAAATACGTTCATTAATCAGACTAACTGCAGGCTCTAACCTATTACGTTTAATCAGTTAGTAATATAAATTTCATACGAGCAAGGTCTTGCGTAAAGCCTCAATATATATATCATTCACTTTGAACCAAAGTGACAAGACACAATATTTTGCTGCCGTCACTGACATCAGATTATACAGTTGTAATACTAACCATCATTTATAGTACACAACATTTTGCTTCCATACCTCTGATTCCACTTCAAGAATTTCATCTCCAGCAGATGGAAGTTCCTTCCAGCCAATTATCTCCACTGGGGTACTTGGTCCAGCAGCTTTCATTGGCTTGTTATTCTCATCAAACATTAGTCGTACCTTGGCCCAGCTCTTCCCTGCTACCAGGATACAACCTTTTGTCAATGTTCCACGTTGGATAATAGCTGTGGTGACTGGTCTATCAAAACAAAAAAAAAGTGATTTGACAAGTTTAATACATTTATGGTGGTGGATATGAAAGAAAGATTGTCACTTATGTAGCAAAAGATCAATCATCTCAATCCCAAAACATCACTGCAGGAGTTCCTCAGGGTAGTGTGTCAGGGTGGGGAACGAGTTTTGAAAATAATACATCAAGCCCATCATCTGACATATTGCTGCTTCCAGATAATTTTGCTGGATGAGAGTGAACAATAGAAACACTGCCTACCAGGAAATGATAGGTAGCCAATTAATGCCTACTAACTAGCTACTTTTTGTACATACTGCCAGGATCTTACTGGCAGTAACTGGGCCCAATGTTTTAGGTAAACTTCAACAGGGCCTTAGGGGAGGCCTCCTGGCAGAAAAGCCTCTTGTATTTATCCCTCCCTCTCGTGGAGCTGCTTCAGCCACAGATTCATAACTGCAGCTGCAGGCCACCTTGTAGAGAGGGCTCCCTCTACAATGATGGCTTGGCACATGCAGTCAAAAGCAATTTAAAAATTGTGTGTCTTCAGGTGAAGTGACAGGGATACGGGTGACAGAGATGATTTTGGCCATTATAAGTTGCAAAACTAGTTCGAAAGTTTCAAGCATATGCTTAAGTATTCCAAAGATCAGCAATTATTGGAGCTAAGAATTTTTTAAATAAATGTCCCATCTACAATTTAGAATGGAATCTATTTTAAACTTCCATCTTTGCCATTATGTAAACTGCTTACAAGTTAAAGAATACAGTTAGATATCGTTCTTCCACCATTCTCTGCGTTGCTGTTTAGCAAAGTATTTGGATTCCACTCAACACCAATTCATGAAGCTGGGCACTTTGAACATAGACACTTGTGGAAATGAACTTGCATCCCATCACAGCATGTTGTCTCATTTAGGCTTAAATTATTTATGCAACAAATAATGAAGCAATAGTTTGCTTGATCCGACAGTTCATTGCAAATACATGGTAAGTGCATTATAATAGCGTATTTTAGAAAACTATATATACACATATGTCAATCTTTAACATAGCTATGAAAAATCAAAGATTCAAACATTTTCTGTACTTTCCTTTCACAAAATATTAGTGCTACAATTTGGTCAACTACCATTTATGATTTTGTTCGGAAATATATTAATTTTCAAACTCAGGCCATGCATCACCAATAACTTACCCTTTTCCTTTATCATTTCGACATTCAATAACAATACCCTCAACAGGTCCTGTACAATCTGCTTTCAACTCCAACATTTCCGACAGAGCAACAGTGGCGTCAGCTAAAGCCATCAAATTGTCTCCCTAATAAATATTGACAGCATATGAAAACATTTAATCACAATTCGAAAACATATACAGTTTGAGAAATCCAAAATGCTTCTATTTTACCTTTCAAAGGTATGTGGACAGTCTTACTTTCTTATAAGGATATGAACTATTTCTGCCAGAATTGGAATTACATGCTCTTCCGTTTACCAGAGACTTTTCTTTCACAGCAATGCATGTTACATTGTTTGAGTAACTTGGAAATAATTATGATTTCTTCCCTTACTCCAAATAGCTTTATTAGCTTTGGCCTAATTAAAACATGCTGAACAGCATTCAAGGTGGAAAGAGATGCAATTTTCAAAAATGTCAAGTTAGATGTTATTTTTTTCCAGCTTGCTTCCATGTGCCCGTAGATAGTTGGCTCCACTGCAGCAGTTTGAATGAAGACTTAATTGTGAGTCATCATTTCTAACCTTTTTGACTGTTCCATACTAAAGAAATCCAACATGGGAGTGTAAACATTTTAACAAGTGATTGTAAAATTGGGCAGAATAATGGCATATGGAATTTAATCCCAACAAGAGCTAGGTGATGCATTTTTGGAGGTCTAATAAGGGAAAGATGTACATAATGTATAGTAGGCCCTTGGGGAAAATTAATGAACTAAGCGACAATGGTGTACAAGTCCAAGCGCATAGATCCCTGAAGATGTCAGCACAGGTAGACAGGATGGTGGGGAAGGCATACAGGATACTTGTCTTCATTAGCTGGGCCATAGAATATAGGAGCAAGGAAGTCTTACAATTTTATTAGACATTGGTTAGGCTGCAGATGTTCTGGTCGCCACACTATTGGAAGGACCTGATTGCACTAGACACGATGCAGAGAGATTCACCCCATGCTGTTGTTTGGGATCAAAAGTCTCAGTGAAAAAGGAGAGTCTGGGTAGGTTGGGGATTTTTTCCTTGAAATCAGGAGACTGAGGAGGTGGTCTGATTGAGGTTAACAAAAAATATGAGGCATAGACAGAGTAGTATGTGAGAATCTCATCCCCATCACAGACATATTGAAGACTAGAACGCATTAGTTTAAGATGAGAAGTATATGGTTTAGAAGATATCAGAGGAAACTTTCTTACCCAGAGGGTGGCAGAGATATGGAACGTGCTGCTTGAGAAGGTGGTGGTGGCAAGTACTCTTGCAAGATTTAGAAGCGAGTGCACGTATACTTAAAATGCCAGGGCATATTAGGCTATGGACCAACTGCAGGTAAATAGGGCTAGTCTAGTTTGGTGTTTATTGGTTGGAATAAGCATGGTGGGCTGAAGGGCCTGTTTTCTGTGCTGTATAGCTCTATGACTCATAGCCTGGTAGATGTGATAAAATTACAACATTCAGAAAGCAGTGAATGAAGCATACTATTAAAATCGATTACCTTAAGGGCTGATATATTTATGGACTGAACAACACCACCATATTCTTCACAAATCACATCATAAGCCAATAATTCCTTCTTTACTTTTTCATGATTTGACTCTGGTTTGTCACACTTATTTACTGCCAGAATTATTGGAACTGCAATGAGAACAGTTAAAATTATATGGAAATAAATAACATGATACAATATTCAAAAGACATTTGAAAACATTTTCTTTATCAGCTATTTTTGACAATCAATTTCCATAGCTCTTACTTACTTACATTCATGAAAAGAATTAAGTTTTTTAAAGCTGAGTTTGGCTAACTGCAATACAATTGTTGTTAGATTAGGAACCAAGTGACCAAAACTTCAAAGTTGTACTTCAAACTGGTGCTGAACAAAAATAAAGGGCATACTAGATCAGAAGCAGATGGCATGCAATATTATACTAAAGAATCAAGTGATCTTTATGAGGTTTCAAGAGAGGAAGTGGAAATTTCAAATCATTTGTTAAAAGTTATTGGTAGATTTTGTGATTTTCAAAAGAGTGAATAAGGTGCCAAATGCTACCTTTCTCCAATATTTCTGATGCATAATAATGTAATGTTTGCAGTATCTGCAACCTAGAGGTTTTGAGTTAAAATACCACCATTATAAACTGTGAAAGTGAAAGCAATATTTTGGTGAAAATTCGTAGGCTGACATCAGAAAACGATTACCTTAAATGTAATCGGGAAGAAAAACATTAATGCGTCTCAGAGAAGGAAACCTGCTGTGCCTATCTGTGCTGGCATTTGATTCCAGTTCTAGACAACATGTTGATTGTTAATACCCTTTGATATGTCAAGCAAGATTCTTAATTACACAAAGATCTCTAAAAGTAGCCACACTACCTTCAAGACAATAATAAACAATGGCTACTTCCTGAGAATGAATTAAAAGAAACATGAAGTATCCACTGAAAAATGAATTACATACAACTAATTTCTGGCATCTACATAACTCTAGATTTAAACTTACCATTAGCGTTTTTAGCATGTTGAATTGATTCTATGGTTTGCTTCATTACTCCATCATCTGCAGCAACTACTAATATCACAATGTCAGTCACATTAGCACCACGGGCTCTCATCGCTGAAAAGGCAGCATGGCCTGGTGTATCTAGAAAGGTTATTTTTTCACCAGATGGCAAGTGCACTGCATAATCAAGTAAAACATTTCAGTTGGGAAATGCAAACAACAGCAAAACTGAAAAAATGGTGTGTTATCAGAAAGACACTGACACTACAGTAGTAAGGAAGTGGATACTATAGAAATTAGAAGATTGAACATCCATGCTTTAGTTAAATTGCATAATAATTATGCCACCTTTCACAGAGTTTTATTTGTACAAAGAGGCTAAATATTTTTGGTATGCTTCATATTCTTTTCGTGCACAATCGCTTAAGAAACGTTGGTTAAAGTTTACTGAAGTAGAGACGTGAAAAAAGGGGGACAAATCCATCCAATTACTGCCTCATCAGTCTATTCTTGATTATGAGCAAAGTGCTGAAAGGGGTCATTACCCATGATATCAAGCTGCACTTAGTCAGCAATAATCTATTCACTGATAATCATTTTGGGTTTGTCATTGCCACTCAGCTCCTGACCCCATTACAGCCAAATCAGATGACAAATCTTCACTGGCTGGAATCATATTTAGCTCACAGGAAGACATTTGTGGCTGTTAAATGTGAATCATCCCAAACCTTTATCTATTCTGTCAATAATCAAGTAGATTCTGTACACAAAAACATGACAATTCCAACCTGACTGATTACTTCTCCATCAGTCTAGTGTCAATCATTAATAAAATAATGCTCAGGATCATCAAAAGTGCTATCAAGCTCCACTCACTTAATAAATTGCTCATCAAAGCTCAGTTTGGGTTTGACCAGGATACTAAGCTCCTGAACTCCTTACAGCCATGGTCCAAACTTGGACATAGGAGCTGAATGCATGAGGTGAGGTGAGAGCCACTTGTCCTTGTCATCGAGGTCATATGGATGCACAATATTCGGCACCATTCATGACTCCTTAGATGCAGTAGTCCATGCTGAAATACAGCAAGACCGGTACAATATCCAGGCTTGGGAATGACAAGCACAAGACAGGAAATGACTATTTACAACAAAAGAGAATCTAACGACCACCCCTTGACATTCAATGACATTACTATCACTGAATCCCCCATTATCAACATCCTGTGGGTTACCAATGAGCAGAAACTGAGCTGGGCTAGTTATACAAATACTGTGATTACAAGAGCAGGTCAGAAGCTAGGAGTCTTGTAGTGAATAACTCACCTCCCAACTCCAAAGTCTTTCATGACAGAAACAGAAGTTGCTGGAAAAGCTCAGCAGGTCTGGCAGCATCTGTGAAGAGAAATCAGAGCTGTCCTGAGGAAGGGTCACCAGACCTGAAACGTTAACTCTGACTTTTTCTTCACAGATGCTGCCAGATCTGCTGATCTTTTCCAGCAACTTTTGTTTTTGTTCCTGATTCACAGCATTCGCAGTTCTTTCGGTTTCCAAACTCTTGCGACCATCTACACGGCACAAATCAGGAGTAATGAAATGCTCCCTATTGACTGGATGACTATAACTCCAATCAACACTCAAGAAGCTTGACACTTTCCAGGACAAAGCCACCTGCTAACTGCCCCACATCTACAAATATTTTGTTGCTTCACCAATGACACCCAGTAGCTATAGCATGTACTATCTACAAGATGCACCGCAGAAATTCACTTTAGCTCCTTTGACAGCATCTTCAAAACCCACAACCACTACCATCTAGAATGAAAAGGGCAGCTGATACATGGGAACACTATCTGCAAGTTGCCCTCCAAACTACTCACTACCCAGACTTGGAAATATATCCACCCTTTCAATGTCACGAGGTCAATATCCTCGAACTATTTTCCTAATAGCATTGTGAGTATGATTATACACAGCAGGCTGCTGGTGTTCAAGAAGATTGCTCACCACCTTGCTTGATTTTGACCCCGTCCACGAACTGAAACACTCACATTCTGGCACTGATGCATAGTGATAGCAGTGTGCACCACCTACAAGATGCAATGCAATGCTTCTTTAACAGCACCCTCCAAACGTTTGAGCTCTACCACTACTAAGAAGAACAACAGTATCAGTTGTGAGAGATTACAAACTCTTGCAAGTACCTCTCCTTGCCACACACCATTGTGATTTGGAACTATATCCATTCACTGTCACTGGATCGACATCCTGGAATTCCCTTCCTAACAGCAGTGTCGTGTACCTACACCACATCAAATGCAGCAGTTCAAGTAAGTGGCCTTCCAATTAGAAATGGAAGTGACACTTTTATTTCAGATAAGAAATAAAATCATTCTACAGAAACCACAAACTGATCTTTCTTTCTAAATAGAAGGGTCCATATCCCTAAGTAACTACTTGCTTACAAAATTATGGCCTGGAGTTTGATTTGTGAGAATGTAATTTAGCTCATGGCTCAAACTACAAAAACAAGAAAAACTGCCTTTCTTTTGTTCAACAGAATTTCATTCTTCATTATGGAATCTTACTGGCACCATTAATGTAACAACAACTTACTTTTATGAATACCTTCAATACAGTGGAATATTTTTAGGGATTTCACCATGGTGTTAAAAAACGAAAACTGACACCAAATCACTAAAGGCATATTAAGGAGATAAATTGGTTTTAAGAAAACACTAGGATAAAGAGAGAGACAGAGACTTAAGTTGAAGGAATTCCACTGTTAGGGCTTGACAGCTGAAAGGATGGCCAGAAATGATGGAAATGTTAAAATCAGCAATGCTCAGGCCAAAATTGGAAGGGAATAGATATCTTGGAGGAGGTTTAAGAGATATGAGGTAGCAAGATGGAAGGATTTACAAACACGGTTGACAATTTTAACATTGGGGCATTGTTTAACCTGAAGCCAATTAGATAAACAGGTACAGGAGTAATGGGTGAAATGCCTTTTGTGTAAATCAGGATATGGGCAGAATTTTGGATGAGCTTAAGTTCATGGAAATGGGAACCCAGCCAGGACTGCATTGGAATAGTCCAGAGGCAACATGGCACGAAGGTGAATTTTAGCAATTGATAAGCTGAGGCAAGGATGGAAATGGGCAATATTACAGAGAAGGAAATAGATGGCCTTCGTGAAGGCACAGATTTATGGTTGGAAGCTCATTATGGGGTTAAATACAACAAACATGAATTGCAAATAAAAAGTATTGAGTTGCCAGGAAGAAAGTGGAGTTAACAGCTAGGGAATAGATGCTATCAACATACTTGTGAAACCGGACATGTTTTCATATGATATTAAAATTAAAGAATGATTGAGGCCCTTTGACCCATCTTACTGCGGGACAGCATGCAAATATAAAATAGTAGGGAGCCAAGGATAGATCTATGGGGAAGTCAGAGGTAACTGTATGGGAACAGAAAGGAAAGTGCTATGACCAATTTGCTCGCTGTAACCAAATAGATAAAATTGGAACCGGGCAAGCACAAGTTTACTTATGTGAATATCAAAGGAGAGGGTGTTATGATCAATTGTGTGCAAGGTTGATGATAGGTTGAGGAGGATGGGTAATAATTTACCACAATTACAAAGGATGCCACTTGCAACATTAATTTGGCCATTTCAGTATCGTGGCCTGTTGAGAAACTACAGAAAGATGCAAGTTCAGGGCAAGGGCAGAGGAAACTTGAGAATAAGTTTGGCCTGGTGTTTTCATGGAAGAAGGGAAAGCTACAGAGGCAGAAGAACTAATCATCTCAACTTCATAACAAAAATGCTCATAAACCGCCCACACTTCCTACTGGAGGCACAGGTGGAGGAGACTGGAGCTTTGGAATGTCTTTTGCAGTTGAGAAAGGATTTGGGGCTTATATTTGCAATTCAAATTGAATCTGGAATTTTGCTCTGTCTTGAAAGGTGTGACTGAATCCATCTCACCAATGTTATCATTCTCTCTCTATTAGATTTCTGACTTTAGCCCTGTACGCTGTACTCCTTCCCATTATCTCCTACCTTTCAAATTTTTAAATACCCGAATTTTGCTCCAACTCAGCTCAACATTTCCAGAGTCCCTTTGCGTATACATTTTGACTGCTCACCAGACCGGAGTCCGTTACTGTCTTTCCACGTTTTTTTCTTTTCGATTATTACATTTCTCCTTACCCCTCCTACACACTCTTCTATCAACACTCCTCTATTTAAATTGTCTCCTGTCAGATGCTCTGCTCTTGCAATTCTCTATCCAGTTCTTTAGTACTGCTCAACATTCCAGCTCTCTTGCTGCAAGCCAGGCATCACACCCTCTCAGATAAGCTCTGTTCTGAGTCTATGTTCTCTTATCTTCCTGTAATCTCTCCTTGCATACATCTTCCTTAACTGAATTTACGGTCACCGCTTTGATCCTGCAATTGCACTACGCCAATTTTATCAAACACAGAAAAGGACATCTCTGATCACTTTCTTGCATCACTCTCCTGCCACACCTTGACAATACCTCCTTCTGTACTGTATGGCACTTTCAAAATCCCAATCATCCAGCTTTCGGCCCTCCATTCAGCTCAACATTTACGCAGCTCATGATTTATTCAACATCACCTCCACATTGGTTGTCCTAGTTCCTAGTAAAAATCTGCATTTTCTCTCACACTTGCCTCATCTCGCATTTCCTTAAGTCTAAAAGATCAGACTTGAAAGGGTCTGGCAGACACCCTACTTAGCCATTCAACTCAAGCTGGGCCCATGAAGAGCACTATTGGGTCCTGTTTGTGTCTGCCAAAATCATCTCATCCATTATTGTCAACGACACCTGGATTTAGGGTCGCATGTGAAGGAACTAGGCAAATTTTGACCTGCAGATATTTGGGCATATGGATAATGGATTCCAGAGTGCAGGATTTATTTTCTTTCCTTCTCTGCTGTGGCTCTGTTATGGCATTGGAACTTGAAGCATGATACAACTTACTGGACTTTTTACTTCAATGGGAAGAAAGTTAAACAAAATTCTAGTATCCTTGAAATTAGTTCCACTAGAATTTAGATAAAATTTCTTCCACTTCTGCAATGCCAGTCTGCCATTGAAGGAATTTTGGAAAGGGAAATCTCTTTGTGGATCACTACTTTGATGTGGTGAGAGGCGTGTGCATTCCAATGATCCCTGGAATGATGCCATCAGGAGCTCATTGCTCCTGATTAGGGGCATGTATGGAAAGAAAATCAGGAAAAATGGACAAAGAGCAGTCCAAAGAAGTTCTCAAGTTCAGAACAACCGAAGATGACTATCTCACAAGTTGCAAATGTGAAAGAAGAATGCAGCAATAGGTGATGCTGGCACCATGATGTGATATGTCACAGAAATCTAATCACCATCTGTCAAGGTCTCGTCTCTTTTCCAGAATCATTGGTAATGGTAATTTCTTACTTCTTTCTATCCTAAAATACCATTCCTATCTCCTCCACCACTGCAAGCCCCCATCCCGCCTCAACTGTGAGCACCTCATGGACTTCTTTATTACTAAAACCAAAATTACTTGATAATTAGCTTCTGGCATTCCCTCCCTTCTAGCAGCCCATTGGATGAAAACTTCTCAATTGCTCACCCCTTAGAATTAGCCCTGAGTTTACATCTTTCTCTAGTTCCTCTCTCATCTTCCCTCGTGCCCATCTCAGAACTCAATTTGGTCCCAACACATTAGCTGATATTGTGAAAAGTTTCCTGTGTCTCAGTGGTTTTCCTCTCTCCTTTAAATGTGCCATTAATATCTTCCTCCTCAAGAAACCAACCCCAGATCCCACCATCTTTGTAAACTTCTACCTCATTCTCCAAAATCACTTTCTTTTCTCTGAAGTCCAAGGGCATGTTGTCACTGGTTGACTCTGTCCATATTTCCTGAAATTTCAGAAGTGACTCCATCAAATCAGATCTCATCCCTGTCAGAGTCAAGTAAGCACTTCTCAAAGCCACAGAGAACACACTACATAACTACGAGAAAGGTAAACTATTCCTCTTATCTGCAACCTTTCACATAGTCATTCACATCATTCTCTTCTAACATCTCTACTTTTATTCAGCTGGAGGGACTGGTCTTACATATATCCATTCTAATCACTTCTGCAGCATCACTCGTAATGGCTTCAATTCCCTCCCAAATTGATACCTTTGATGAATTACAAGGATCCATCCTTGATTTCCTATTTCTCAACTACCTCCTGTCTCTACGCGACATCAGCAGAAAGCACAGCATTAGTTTTCAAATGTATAACTACAAAAGGGGCGACATGGTGGCTCAGTGGTTAGCACTGCAGCCTCACAGTGCCAGGGACCCGGGTTCGATTCCAGCCTCGGGCAACTGTCTGTGTGGAGTTTGCACTTTCTCCCCGTGTCAGTGTGGGTTTCCTCTGGGTGCTCCGGTTTCCTCCCACAGTCCAAAGATGTGCAGGGTAGGTGGATCGGCCATGATAAATTGCCCGTAGTGTTCAGGGGTGTGTGGGTTATAGGAGGATGGGTCTGGGTGGGATGCTCCAAGGGGCGGTGTGGACTTGTTGGGGCGAAGGGCCAGTTTCCACACTGTAGGGAATCTAATCTAAAACACTCTTCTAATTCATCACCGCCTCTTTGAGAAAGTTAAAATAAAGAATGGAACAAAAACAGTAGTTGCTGCAAAAGTTCAGCTGATCTAGCAGCATCCGTGAAGAGAAACCAGAGTTAACATTTCAGTTCTGGTGACCGTTCCTCAGAACGGTGAGTAACGTCCCGATGAAGGGTCACTAGACCTGAAAAGTTTTAAGGTAAAGAATGGAAGGTAAGTGGGTGCATCCGATGGTACTGGTTATGGCCTCAGGCCATCTGGAGTTCTTGTTCTATGACTGGTCAGACCTTCATGTCGTGTCTCCATATGGTCCTTAATGCCTTATTGATAATACCACCTAGTGGGTCTGACATCCATCATTATGAAGTGCTTCAAGAGGTTAGTGACGGCACACATCAACTCCAGCCTCCCAGACTGGCTTGGTCCACCACAATTCGCCTACCATCACAATAGGTCCTCGCCAGACGCCAACTCCCTGGCCCTACACCTGTCCTTGGAACATCTGGATAACAAGGACATTTACATAGACTCCTATTTATTTGCTTTAGCTCCGCCTTCAACACCATAATTCCAAGAAAACCCATCTCCAAACTCTGGGACCTAGGACTCTGCTCCCCCTCCTGCAACTGGATCCTTGACTTCCTGACCTGCAGACCACAACTGGTAAGGATAGGTGACATCAATTCCTCCACAAGAATCCTCAATACTAGTGCCCCACAAGGCTGCATACTCAGCCCCTTACTATATTCCTGTGTGGCTAAATTCAGCTCTAACTCCATTTACAAATTTGCTGATGACATAACCGTAGTGAGTCAGTTCTCAAACAATGACGAGATAGTTTTCAGGAAGGATATAGACAGCTTAGTATTGGCTTGGCATAAAGACAACAATCTCTCCCTCAATGTCAGCAAAACAAAGGAGTTGGTCAACAACTTCAAGAAGCAGACAGGAGGATACAACCCTGTCTGTATCAATGGCGCTGAGGTGAAGGTGGTCAGGAACTTCAAGTTCCTCGGAGTAAGTATCACCAATGATCTATCCTGGTCTATCCATTCCAATGTTACAGTCAAGAAAGCACACCAATGCCTCTACTTTCTCAGGAGGCTAAGGAAATTTGAAATGTCCACAATGACTTTTACCAAGTTTTATAGATACACCATAGAAAGCATTCTATCGAGATGTATCACAGCTTGATATGACAACTGCTCTGCATTTGATAATAATAAATCAAATCACTGATGGCAAGAGCCTTGTTCATATGTGAACAGACAACCTTAAGGAAAATGGCATAGATTGATGGTTTGAGAGTTGATCCATTGATAGGATCCACAAGGTCAGCAATGGAAGGAATGAGCTGGACAGAGAAAAGTTAGTTAAAGAGCAACTAGTGGGTAAACTGTGCAGGGTGATGGTTGACCAGAGTATTATGTGACAATATGTCTCAACGAGGCCTTTAGAGGGTGCTAGCAAATGCACTGTGGAAAGTTGTGGGCTTATCAAGGGAACACAGAAACCTGGGACAGCACCAGAAGAGTAGGAAGCTTGCGAAGAGCTGCAGTTTTAGGAGGGACGTGAGAAGGTAGAGCACTCAAACGGGAAAAATAAAGGTGGCATAACAGGAGAGATAGAAATAAAAATGAATGGAACTAGAGGTAATTAAGGCTTTCGTGTCTTTGTCAAAAAAGAAGAGCTATCCGGCATAATTCCATTCTCCAGCTCCTGATTCATATCCATATATATTAAAGTTGATCAATGCAATCCCAAGTATTTTTGAAATGTGTTGAGAGTTTCTGCCTCCACCAAGCTTTCAGATATAAGTGTCAAATCCCAAAATCCTCTTTGTCAATTCTCCTTTAATCCTTTGCCAGTTATTTTAAATCTATGCCTGCAAAGAGAAAAGGCTTCTTAATATCCAATCTATCCAGGCCTTTCAGTTTTATTCACCTCAAATAAAATGATCCTTCCTCTGTTCCAAGGAGAAATCTATTCAATCTCTTCTCATAGCTAAAATTCTCCATTCTTGACAATCTCCTCTCTTTGGTGTGAACATTCATGCTGTAATCCAGTAACCAGAGCAGTGCTCCAGCTATGCTCTGACTAGTTCTTTTCTTTCAGTTTCATCATGATTTGCCTGCTCTTATATCTATGCTTTAGCAAATTCTTAACCACCTTATTTACCTATCTTGCCATCTTAAATACTGTGGGCATGAACTGACGTCTCATCTAAGTTCCTTTTATTCCTCTACACTCATTAGTATCTAACCAAATACTGTGTATTACTTTGCCTCTCCATGTGTATAACCTCATCATATACATATTTGAATTCCATTTACTGTTTCTCTACCCGTACTACTAACCCACTGATATCTTTCCAAATCTAAAACTACCTTCTTTATCAATCACACGGCTTAAGTTTTGAATTTTACACCTTAAGTAGCACGAAACTTAGTACTGACCCTTGTGAAATCCCATTTTGATGCAGTGGGGAGGGAAAAAGAACAGAAAGGAAGAAAAGTGCAAAAAGAATTGGTGGGCTCAGGTGCAACTCAACAGGTCTGAATGTGCACATTTAATTTTAGATCAAAATCCTTCGGGTTCCTCTTGATCATGTTTGCGAGCAATATCAACACTTTTCAGAGCTTATTTTCACACACTTTACGTACAGGAACATTACAATAATCAGTTTCAATTAGAGATTACACAATTCAGGAGAAACTACTTTATTGTTTGTTGAAGAGGGCAAGATGCCTGATTTTGTGACTATTGTTTGCATTCATATTAAGTATAAGGATTATTGGGATCATTTAACATTTATTGGCATCAAAACACATGCATCTAGCTTCATTTTACATACTATCAATACATTTCAAAATAACTCACTGTATATGAATCAGTAGATAAATTATGTAGGAAACTAATAAGTTGGTGTAAAATCAAGACATTTTTGCATTAATAACAGGGTAATGTCTTCAGGTAGTAAAAGACAACTCAGACCATGGCATTTCAGCAAAGCAGACATTGATTTGAACACTGAATGTGGTTAAATTATTATAGTAAAGCTGGCCCTTAAGCTACATTAAGATTTTGTGATAAAGCTTTAAATAATTGAAGGAGGAGAGGTGTTCTGGAAAATTTAGATGTAATTTCAATCTTTTTAGCTTAAGCTTTAGAATGGGAACAAATACATTTCATGAATCTCTTAAATGGCATTTGGCTAAACCTATTGGACTTTGAATGATTTTGGGGATTCGGACTTTGGGCAATGTTGAGGTCTTGACACAATGAACAGGCACAGCA